>NC_090984.1:53740113-53945113 GCF_041146395.1 Eulemur rufifrons
AATGCGGTAATAAATATTTCATTTTTGATTTTTTGTTAGGCTTTTGTGTTTTCAATGGTTTTAAGGCAAGGTTGCACAATGCTGACTATATATGGTGTTAAAAGTAGGTGATGGCTTTTCCCCCAAGATGTTGAGTATATTTGAAACTTAACTTACCAGTAATTTTTAATCATCTATAGCCTTTCGGTGTATATATGGCCTATATGTTCCACCAGCAGAAAACTTCCAAAGGTATGAAATTGTATGTGTATTATAAGCCAGATTGAAAGATCACCTTCAACATGCCCAGCCTCCTTTTAGATGCATGATGTTAAAAAAATATACTTTCAGATGAAGCTTTTCATGGTCATCCTTTGCCAGAATAAAGTGCTTTTTCAGGGTTAATTTTACATCATAAGAAACAGTGTCTTTTCTCAAAGATAACTCATCTGCTTGTGTTTCTCCTCTTACCTACTGAAATATTGTTGAATATGCAAATGAAAATTTACATTTGGATATTCAAAGATAAGTAAATAACTTCTATGAAGTTTGAAATCCTGAGTTTAAAAGATTACTTACTCATTAATATTTAATATAAATGATATTATGGTGTCTTTTTATTTCAGACACCTCCATATGCAGGGATGCTAGGGTGATGATTTGGTGACTAAATTTTTCTCTAAAAAATAACAAAATAGACAATATGCCATTTTTAGAATTTTAGGATTTCCTGGAAATCTCTGCCATTAGCTTGTTGATACTGCACAATGCCTGCCTGCTAAAGTGTGCAAAAAGTGTGAGGTATTTGCATGCCTCCTCAATTTTTCAAATAAATATGCTATCCTGGAATTTTGTAATGCCTAAACTTTGAATCTTATGTTTAGAAAGAATAATATCATAAACTGTAGCTAGATATGTGATGTCAACTTAATAAGGAAATAGTTCACTGTCTCTGCAAACTTAAACTTGGAAGAAATCCATAGTTGTATCTTATTTGGGGCTCTTCCATCTTTCCATTTCAGACAGCATTAATGGAAGTTCTATATAAATGAGCAAGGAAATAAACTTCTATTGTTTTGTATTTTATTTAGTTAGAATTGTTAGAAATACATTTATCAGCTTAATTAGCATGCTGCTGTTAAAACATAGAAATAACACTTCTGACACAAACTAACTGTTAATGGAGAAATTCTGTGCCACTTGGAAAAGAGAGATAGCTTCCCTCTCATTTTTGCTATCCCATTTTAAATAGAGTCTTTTTGTAAAACTTAAATATTTGCATATTTTTACTTTAAATGCTTTATGTAAACTCCGAAGACAAGTTCCCCCTTATAAATTAACTCTCACTTCAGCTGAAAATAAACTGGCAAAGTTTTTCTTCCTTTCCTTTTAGTAAAGTAAATGCTGAAGGGTTTTCTTGGTAATTGGCTCATGTTTAGGAAGTGTTTTGTGAAATTATTGACTTATTTTATTGAAATTTAGAGCCCAGAGCTCTCTATCCTTGGTTTTAATGAATAAAATCATCTCAGACTTAGTTTCTTTACCAAACCCATGTCCTATCATGTTAACCTTAACCCTCTTAAATACTTGGAGAGGAATGATAATTGTTGTAATATTTGTTTGTATTTTCTTGCTCCCCCCTACCACCCCATACTAAGACAGAGAAGTGATAAATTAGCCCCAATTTTTATAATGCTTTTTTTATACCACCCCGGAAGGCACTTGCTCCTATCTCGGGTTTACTATTTAGTATAAAGAGTTCCGATTTGGGTATATTTAAGAAAGACTCAGCTGTCAAAAGCAAAGAAACTGGGAATGGTGTTTTGACAACCATATAGTGTTAAAGGAAATACTGTAGTCTGAATAAAATTGCTTATGTTCTCCAAAACAAGAGTAATATAAAAACACTTTTTTATTTATATGAAAAAGCAAAAGCAGAAATAAATTCCAAAGGTTTCCCTTTCTTTAAGAAATTCTGAGAGAACTGCAGTCGCCATCTGTTAAGGGTTGGGAATTGAGCAAGAAGCCACATTTTAAAGAAAAAAAAGAGAAAAAGACCAGGAAAGTCTGTGTCTTTCATCCACCCTGTCTCCCTCTCTCCCACCCCCAGGTCAGCACTCCTCAGCCCCCCCCACACCCCCAGCTCACCCTAGTTAGATTTGTCGAGCAGAGTCAATCAGGATCCTCCTGCCTCCTCACCCCCTCCCGCCCCCGCGGGCCTGTTAACCCGAAGCAGATTTGGGAAGGGAAATGTGGCCAATATCTCTAGCAGCTGTCAAAGGAGGGACTTTCCTTCAAAGGGACTGGACAGGGATCCTCCACAAGTTCCCCATTAGTCTTGCAGGCCAGCAATTTGATAAGGAGCTGGGACCTCCGCTACAAGTTGCCACTCTGTTAGAAGGTCCGGTGTCTGGACGTCTGGATGCGCCGAGTGGCCCTAGCTTGGCAGCCACGGCCATCGCCGCCCACCCAGCGGGGTCGTTGCGGACGTGCCCGGGAGGAGGCAGGGCAGAGGCGTGGGCAGCGCAGGGGGGCATGCAAAGGGCTAGCCGGCCCTCACCTGGCCTTTCCTGTGCATGTGTGTTTGTTGGAGTTAGACTCGCACACTGATGGGGGTGTGCGTGGCGGGGACGTGACAGTTACGGTTGCAGCGATCAACTCCGGGCTTCGCGCGCTGTGGGCGAGCCCCCTCCGTCCCGGCCGGGCTGGGAGGAAGGGGCTGCGCAGGGGAAGCGCTGGTCTGATGGGGGAGGCCGGTCAGATTGTGATGAGCATGGAGACCGTCGGGGCAGCGTTTGAAGGGAGGTTTTAATATTAATAGTTTCGGTGTAGAGACAGAAGGGAGATTGCGTCTACGGCTCCTCCGGGCAGACTCTGGGTGACAGGGATGATGGATGATCCGGCAGAGCCCAACAGCTCCTCCCCTGCAGCCCCAACAGTGTCAAAGCTACTTTAGTTGAAGCTTTAGAAATAAAATAAACAGCATCAGCCCCCCCACCCCCACTCCTCACTCTTCGTACACCTCCACCCTTACCCCCCCCCCCCCCCCCGCTTTCCAACATCGATTTATGGATCATTATGAATCAATTACTGCTCTCAATACTTTCTCATTGGCTTAAATAAAACACTCGAAAGATGAAAACGTGGGGTTCGGTGGGGATTTTTTTTTTTTTTCCCTGACAGGAGCAATCGCAAAATCCATTATCTCATAATCACAGGCACTGGGTTAGGAGGTGAAGAGAAAGGACGGGGTCACTTAGTAAATAACTGGGGGGAACGCTAGAAGGGGGGTGTCGCCCAGCTGCTGCCTTTGTTTTAGTTCAGATACGTTTGATTTGTTTGTTGTTTGTTTGGGGTTTTTTGAACGCGGGGTGGGGGTGGGACTCGCGTGAGAATTAGATGCCTACAAGTTTTGCGACCTAATTATTTAACTCCTTTGCAGAAACCCATTTGAATGTGTGTCTCGGCAAACATCAGATGTTGTTGGTAGTGAGGTCGCACATGGGAAAAGGTGTGGAGGAATGGGTGCGTCTGGAGGGCGGATTTTCACTTTGTTGTGAGCAACTGTGCGCGGGAGGGTTTGCAGCGGGGGAGGAGGATTCTCCCTCCCGCAACTCTCTCCTCTCCCCCCACCCGCCATGGGCTGGTTTTGTCCCTGGGACCCGTTTGGATCTGGGACTGGCCGCCCCCATTCGCCCCCACCCCCACCCTGGCCACCCGAGGCTTTTCTTCCCTCTCTTGCCTCTTCCGCGGCGGTGCTCGGGGTTCTCTAGGTGTTTCTATGACTACATTGTGTGTGTGGGAGGGTCAGACGTGGGGGTTGCCCGCGAGAGGGCCGTTCCTGGGCGATCATTTATCAATGTCACCCACATAATGATTCTCTCTGCAGCCTCCTATTGATGAGGATAATTACATTAGCTCAGAGTGACTGATCAATGAAAAACCACCACACAAAAACTTCTTTACTCTTCTATAATACCAAAAACCGATACAG
Source organism: Eulemur rufifrons (assembly GCF_041146395.1). Lineage (NCBI taxonomy): Eukaryota > Metazoa > Chordata > Mammalia > Primates > Lemuridae > Eulemur > Eulemur rufifrons. Next base: position 53,744,087 of record NC_090984.1, read on the forward strand.
AAATAACATAGAAAGCCCGATTTTCTTTCTCTTTCCTATCCACCAATGGACTCTGCCCCCCCTACACACACACACACACCCCCGCACACACAAGACGGAGGAGTAAAGTAAGAAAATAGACCCAGGTTAGTTTCGTTTAACGGAGGATGCAATTTTGTCCGTGAATGCATTTTCTCTAAATTGGTTGGCTTCATTCCTCCTTTGGTAAAGAATATCAACGGATTTGCTAATGTGAGTTGCTTTTAGACTAGTCTGTGGTTTTCCGTTGTTTTTATTTCTTTCCTCCCTTTTGGGCATTTTTCCCCCCTGCTTCAAAAAAGGAGACAATTCTTTTTATAAATAACTGGTAAAAGAAATTACTCTAGGTCCTCTTTTTAAAAAGCCTTTGCCTAAGTCGGGTTATCTTTTGTCTTTATCACTTCATAAAGTAGCGCAATTAAAGATGTGATTTTGCATGGGTATAAAGAGTGGATCCATTATATGGCTACATAATACGCTATATTCTCGCCTGAAAGTTTGCAGCTAAATTACGATTTCGCTTTTTCTAGACTTAAAAATCAATATTTTCTCAATTAAAGAGAATTTTAATGCTTTACTTGCCAGTTGTTAAAGGCGCTGTAAATTTTATTGCAATGCTTCTTGACTTCGAAGTAGATGCAGGAGACCGGTTGATTCTCGTGGTCTTTTTCCTTTCAAAGAACCTAGCCCAGGAACGTCCAATGGTTTCATATCAAATCGAAGCAACAAAGGTAAGGAGGTTTTCTGAGAGGGACCGGGTAAAAAGGTGGGGAGACCGCCTAGGGGGCCCTCCAGGCCAGAGGCCATTGTCTTATGTATTTTCACCTCTTTGTGTCCCACCTCCTGAAAGTGACAGCGGTGTCCAGTTTACTCTAATCTTTCTCAAAAGGGAGCACGTTGGACTCCAGTCTGTTCTGCGACGGTCAGAAAAGAAGCTGCATTTGGGGAGCATTCTAGACTCTTCCCAATGCCCCTCCTTTTCCCTTTCCTTTCCTTAGTCCACCAAATTTTAAGTTGGAAATGGCTCTTGCACAAATTTTGCCATATTTTTCTGTATGTTCTGGCCTCTATGTCAGCGATCGTTCCCCACACTCAGGAACGTGTACTGTTTACAGATGTTTTCCCCTTCCACACGTCCCACCTAGTAAAAGTTCCCGCAGAGAATTAACTGGGGTGTGTTAATAGCCCAGATCTGCTACTGCTCTCTCCTGCAAAGTTGAAATCTGGTAACGTGGAGCACGGCGTTGAACTAACGCTGCAGAGCTGTTGAAGGCCGGTAAAAGCCCCGAGACTGGAGACTTCTAAGGCCCAGGGACTTGGTGCGAAGCAAGGTAGTGAAACTTTGAGAAAGAAAGGCGGAGGGAAAGATATGAAAATGAGGCTGGAAGGGAAAGTAATGAGAAAAGAATTGGGCAAGGCAAGAAAATGAGCCTTTGGGACTTCTTTGTAATTTAAAAAGAAATAATAATGAAGAGAAATTGAATATCTAAGGCTTGCTATTAAATTGTTTTTGAAGCCAATGTCCGTTTAAGAGCAAATCCTCAGAGAAGCCAGGACGGGCCTGAGTTTCCAAATGGAACTCCTCCTAAAGTTCCTTTTGCAGTTCCCTCTTCAGTTAATTTGCTGGGAATGAGAAGACTAGGGAAAAGGCGATGTGTGTGGTGTACCAGGGCTTAAGGAAGACTATGATGGGAAGGGGCACCTAGATATAATGAGGCTGCTGTTTTAAGCTGAATAGAAAGCGGGAGTTGGAGGGGGGGAGAGAAAAAGCCACACAACACCACAATGCACTTTAAATAATTCTCACCCACCTGCCTTCTTTTTTTCTCTAACCACACACTACATTGAATACTATATATAGGAGGGGAAAATTTCTAGTTTAGCATCTTCTATGTGTAGACCCACCCAACAGAGCCCCCTTTCCTTAGATTCCTGACATGTAAGCCTAGACCATGGCCTTTTTATCGAGTGAGTGGGGCTTTGTTAATGTATTTGTACTTTTCTGCTTTCAGTCTAAGTTTCTCGCTTTGGAGGAGGGAGGAGGTGCAAGAAAGGAGGGGGAGGGGAGCAGAACACAAAGACTTTTATCTAGTTCTCACCAAGCAGGTTTCAAAATAGGAACTTAATGGGAAGAAAGACAGAAAGAATAAAAAAAAAATAAGAGGGGCGTGAGAATTGTTTATTACAACAGGTTTACTTGTCTGGAAGAGAGGTGATTCTGTGAATATTTTTCCCTTTGAGGATTCTGTTTTCCTCATATTGAAACATTTTCAAATTTTAATCCTTTAGCAGACAAAACCTCCATATAAATATGACATGGGCCACTGGCAAAAAAAACGAACTTAAACTCAGTGCTTGGAGGGGAGGGGGTATGGGGAGGAGAGAGAGAGCCCTTTCTGATTAATAACTAGCAGGGTAATGTTGAGGGCTTTTTCTGCCCGATTGCCTTTTTGAATTAGAGCCGATTTCTTCACACTTCAATAGTGCCTGTCTCCTTTAAAATGACTGGCAGATTTGTTTCTCTTTTTTTTCTCTCCCTGAGACTTAATGATGTAAATTTTCTAATTAGTTAAATCATATTGCTTAAAGGCCTAATATTTACCATGTAAGAAATGATCATTCTGATTTGGACCTCTTGAAATATTCTGAGAAATAACATTTGGCTTTTAGGTTGAGGGATGAGAGAGGAGGGAGCTCTATTACGGGAGGCAGTTTAGAGGAGAGAAGGCGCGGACCGGCAACATGTTAAATTAATAGTTGAAGTTGAGCTGGGCTCACACCCCAAGTCTGCTTTTATTTTTCAATCAGCGAAGATTTAATTGGCAGCCCTCAGGCCGGGCGATCTGATATTTTCTCATTAGTTTCCCATCATTAATCTTGAGTGTTAGATTGGCTTAAAGGTTGTCAACATTTGACCAATTTTATTTAAGGAAAAAAAAATCACGCATTATGGCTCCAGGACGTGAGATCAGCAAATAAATCCTGCTTGGATCAGCGGAACTAACAGGCGAAAAAAATGTTGACTATTCATCGTCGCATTTAATAAGTTGCATTAATGTATATTTCAAGGCTAGGGAGAGAGATTATACATGTGCTGCATAGATGCTAATGAAAAGATAGAGGCCTATGGAGAGCGAGGTGCACTATAAGCGGGATGGGTAGGTAAAGTGAGACGTAGAGACATTTCGAACCGAGGGTAAATAACCCAAGTGGAATAGCTGTTGAGGGTTTAGGAACTACAATCCACCCTCCCTTTCCTTTTGCAGCTGCGTGAAACTGCCAAGCCAGTCTTGCAAGCTCGGAGTGGCTCGACTGTCTAGTCTAGAGATAACATCAGAGCGCCCCCTGCTGGCCAGTAGAGCAGAACGCTGCGGGTCAGCCCCCTGCGAAGCGAATCGTGTTTTTCTGCGCCCCCCAACCTTCACTGACTCCTTCCACTGCCTCCACCTCCGTTCTGCAGCAAAACCCCGCGGCAAGGGGAATAGCTTGTCAAGGCTGAACATTTCAAGGAATAAGTGATAAAAATAATAATAAAATGAAAAGGAACCCCCTACCTTCACTCGGCCTCCAGGGAATAAACTATCAAATGCTTAGCAAAGGGACAAATTTCCTTTTCCTAAATCTCTTTATTCTCTGGGGTTTTTTGCTATACTTTGTTTTTTTCTGCCGAACTTTAGCTTCCAAGTCCAAGGAAATGTTTTTAATAGATGCTGTAAACGGTATAAAACTGGATATCTGATGGGGAAAGAGGCCAATACAAAGCAATATCTTGCATCCTCGAAAAATTAAACTCCCGGGGAACTCGCACTGTTTTGGAAAAGTGAAGGAATAGCTTTAGGAATTCAGACAGTTTCTTGTCTTGAATGACCCTTTCCTGCACAGCAAAGGAATACCGGCCCCTGTCTGATTTTTTTTTCCCCCCAAAAATACGTGTTTAAAAGTTGTCACCGTACCTACTTACCTACCTACCTACCTACACACACACACACACACAGAGCTCTTTTTCACGCGAGTGCTATTCTTTCTTGGCCCGTGCTTCTCAATTTTGCTGGACACGGAAATGGTAGCTGAAGTGCACCAAAATACACCGCCAATGTCTTTGACACTTGATCTTAGTATTGTGGTCCAATGCAAGGTGTGAGACTGCTATTATTTCGGAGTACTTTGGTTATTTTTCAACGGTTTAGTGCATAGAGGCGTTTTCTCGGCTTCCCAATTAATCCCCAGTGGGATTTACGAGCACTATGTAACGCGAGGGCGCACAGGTAACGAGAGCCGGGGCAATCTCTGGCTGGCAGGCGCGCCGCCTCCACCGCCAGCCTCTACTCTTGGGAAAGGCGCTGGCAAAGCAGCCCTGACTCAGAAAAGTCCTCTGACCACAGCTAGACCGCCCCCCCCCCCCCCCCATGAAGAGTGTAAATCTGCACTGCGGAACGACTTTAGTTTCTGGGGGAGTTTTTGGTTTTGCTTTTTAAAGTACCGGATTTGGAGATTTTGTGAAAACAGTTTTCAGCAATGAGGCGCAGGGGAAGGAACACCGGTGAGGGAGGGGAGATAGCAGGGGAAAGGTGGGTCTCTTGACTTTCATTTCTTGCCAGAGCACCAGGACCCCCTGGTATAAAAATCCGTTCTTCTCCTTTGCTTCTCGTCAGAACCACCGTGACACCCTTTCTCCAATCCCCCCTCCTCATCTTTGGGGATGCTTCGGCAGGGACAAGGACTCGGGGACTTCAGAGAACGAGCGTTCCTAGGGCCAGGCAGAGGTAGGCGACAGCCCCGGTCTTCAGGCCAGGGAAGTGATGCCTCAGTCCAGTCGCATTTGAAGAATTGCTGGGGCTATTATGACAACTGAGGTAAAGTTAAATATTTATACTCCAAGCTGTTATCATTTGCGCGGGGGGTGGGGGGGTCTGTTTTGAAGAAGTTCATTGTGTTCAAACTTACTTTAAACATAAATCTTGCTCTGGGGAAGTAGAATCTGCTGCCTGCTACTGGGGTCGAGTTTTTGAAAGGTCCCCATTAAGCTCAGAAGTGGAAGGGAAGCTATCTGCAGACCATATGGGTCTATTTAAATATAGACGTATATCCATATATAATATCTATATCTAGCTATCTATATATCTATATAAAGACAAAGCAATAAAGACAAGGAAGGAGGTGTCCCTCATTGCAGTTGAATCCAAATAGAAATGTTTCCAGTAAGGTACTCTCACATATAAAGAAAATATAAAAGTCTCATTGTATTTGTCTGTGCTCCACCTAATGAAATTTGGAGACATTGACGGTCTGGTCAATGTTCTAACTAAATTAATGCAAAGGTCCTTAGGAAGAGACAGAAAACACCCTCAGCCATTAATCTTAAACCACTTGAAGATTATGATTAAAAGGATGGGATCACTAACATTATCATCTCAAATAGCTGTTAACTGCCCCCACCCCTTTATTGTGGCAACAAAATAAACTCTCCCCTAGGAACGGTGTTTCTCCCTTTTTTTTTTTTTTATCTTTGTTTTTGTTTTGCTTCAAGGGCAAAGGAGGAAAAACAGAAGCAAAGAAAACTGTTTCAAAAGTCTTGGAATTGCTGCTGTTCAAAGGTTGCTGTTCATTTCTGATTTCCTCATCTTTTGCTACAAAGGAAAAAGAAATCCAATGGTGTGTCTACATTTGATGAGAAGAAAACACTAACAACAGCAGTGTAGGTGTGTTTGTTTGTTTTTCTTTTTCCCTGAAAAATATATTTTTAATATTCACCAATTTAGCGAGTAGAAAGCTGTGGAGATGTAAAAGATGTTCGCTTGTCCACATCTATTCATTGACTCTCCTCACTTGAGTTTTCTAGGCTTTTGTAGCAAACAGAAATTGAGGGAAGAGAATTAGACACTTGCCAAGAAACAACATTATACACTTTCAAGTAACTCCGCCTAATTCAGTATTTGAGTGCTGATAGGAAGGAGGAGGCGGGGTGCTATTTCCCCCTAATAAACCCCAAAGCCTCATTAGACATAGAGAAGGGGTGAGAACTCCATTACGGGGCGTTCTGACAATAATGGAAGCAGCACCTCTCCTCTCCCAGAGCCTAAGAAAGAACGTCCCCCAAATATGCAAAAACCATATGTTTTCCTTCAAAGCCCTGAGTGGAGTGGACCTTTCAGAGAAACACACAGTAATTAACATCTTAAAAAGCAAAATGCTGAAACGAAGGGCGGTGGCCAAGTAAAAAAAAAATAAATAAATAAACCATGCTAAAAATTATTCTTCAAATCCTGCCAATTTCCAGATGCCATAGAAAATCAATGCAAACGCGCCCCCTCCTAAGTGAGTAGACAGCTCACCCGCCGGATGCGGTTTCCAGTTGCAAGTGGAATTGGAAAGCCCACCTCCGATAGAGCAATGGGAGATGTTACCCCATCCCGAAGCTCCGGGAGGGGAGGGAGGTAGGGGACGTCGCCCTCCTCTCAGCCCGAGGTTCCCACCTGTTTCCGTGGGGCGCGGGAGAAACCAGGAGCTGGAGCGATTCCGTCCCCATTCTCCAAGGGGGACCCGGCGCTAACTGAGGCTCTTACCAAACCAAGGAGGAAACCCAAATAGGCCCCCAGAGGCCAAAGACCCCAACCAAAGGGACCCAAGCTCCCAGTCCGAGGCATAGGCAACGGCCTGCCTAGTTCCCCAGCCAGGCTCCCGCGCCCGCGTGGACAGAAGGCTCCCAGGCCACGTTGGTCCCGGAGAGAGTGTGAAACGCAGTAGAAGGAGCTAGACTGCCCCCCGCGCTGTGGTGCGTCTGTGTGTGCGTGTGTATGTGTGTGCGCGCGCGCGCGGGTGGGAAACACGTGCACTTGGTGCGGGCCTCCGGTCGCAGACATCAGCTGGGAAAGTTCACTCGTGCAGCTTCCCGGGCCCTGAACCCACCCCTCCCACTGTCCCTTCGCGGTCGCCTCATCCACCCCCACCTGCTACCCAGATCCCGGGGCACGCGCGGACAGGTGCGCTGCCCCTGACTGGAAAGCTCCTGGGAGAAGATCCACCCAATGGAAAGGCGGCGGCAGGAGGGGGGGGCGGGCATTGAGAAGAAAGATGGTACTTCTAGAGCTCAGGCGTCCCTATCTTCGGAGAAATTGTCATCACACTCAATCTTTTCTCCCTGATGTACGGTATCCAAAAAGCAGAGATTGATTCGCGAGAAAATCGGGCTCACAAAAACATACGGATTTGACGCGGGCTCCAGATACCTGCGCAGGCTTTGCTTAGGTTCGAAAGTATGATCTTAATTTTCTTAATGACGGCGCACTCTAGAGCTCAGCTGGTAATGGCTGTGTTGAGTTTAATAGACTCCTGTCCAACAGAAAAAGAAGAATAAGTAATCTGCTCTAATGCAATTATTTCCCTAGGTTTGAAAGTCATTGTGCGGAGAGGGCAAGAGTGAATTAATGCCCCAGGGACTGCGGACTCGGGACAAGGAGATCTCCTGAAATATGAGCCAAACCTGTTTTGTGAGATGCACTTGGGTTTGGGGGTAGGGGTCGAAGTCTTCAAAGCCCTGGGTCTGCACGTGTGAAAAGCTCTTTGTGTGTATGTCTCTCTCTTTCTCCCTCTCTCTCTTTTTCTCTCTCTTTCTCCCTCCTTCCCTCCACTTCCTCCTCCCACTCCCTTCTCCGTCTCCTCTTCCCCTTTCCTCTTCTTCCCTTCCTCCCTCCCCTTTCTCCTCACTACTCCCAGAGTTAATGTTCATTTCCTCTCCCCGTTCTTTATTTTGCTTGTCTTTGTGTATTTCAGGCTGATCCATTCAGTCCAAAGTATTTCTCAGAAACACAGGCAGAAGTAGGCTCTTGGGAATCGCCTTTTGAAATCCAACGGAATTGGGATGTTTAAGATACTGACGATGCTGTATAGGAGGATTATTTCTATCCTAATAAGGAGCCAATCCAGGTCACTGTCCAAAAGTAGTCCTGTTTTAGCTTCAACACACATTCGAGGCAATTTTTATTTGGAATTGTTGAAACTCTTCTCAACATCCTTGGTCCAAACCCTTCTCAGTTTCAAACTCTCCACTTTGCTTGGTAAACTCAATCTCGGGCAATTATGATTTAAAAAATAAAAATTATCAACACGATTCAAAATTTCCCTTCTTACAGAAAACAAACCAGATCGATGGACGGGAAGCCCAGCGTTCTCACCTAGAGGAAAGATTTGAAGGCAGGGCGGGCCCTCAGGCCAGAGGAGTGACTGCTGAGTCCCTGCTGAGCCAGCACCCTGGAGGCCACAGGTTCCAGTCTGGACCGCTGTGAACAGCTGCTACAGCCCCACTCTTCCAGCCAGCCTCCTTCCCCAGTGCTGGGGAACAAAGAAAGTTCTTGGGATTGATGCACAAAAGGGGTTAAATGAACCCCAAGCTGTAGGTGTCTATTCCAGACCCCGAGGTGAGGAGACAGTGGCTGGGTCTGATGTATCTCTGACTAGAGTTCCACAAACTGATTTGGTCTAGGGTTTCTCAGCTTTGGACCCCATTTTCTCTTCGCCCCCCCCCCCCCGCCACCGCTCCCCCCACCCCGTTCCTGCTGTTACACACACACATACAAACCTAGACACACCTACACACAAACATCCACAAAACTCTGTAATTACTGTCCTCTTCCCTGATACAATCCTACCCGATTTCCCCCTTGCCTCGCAGCCTGGACTCAAAAGAAGAAAGAAAGTATGCCAAAACAGGCAAAAACCCATTTGCAAAACCCCTTCAGGCCCTCCTGGCTGAAGAAGAGCACAGCTGGTGCCAGGATGCGGGCAGGAAGCTGGGCTGCCCCGGGCCAGGGAGCTAGGCTCCTCCCTGCTCTGGGCCTGGCGGTGACTTCTCTTCTGGAGGGAGGGGACTGGGTGAGGTGTGGGTGTGCTTTCCCTTTCCCCTTCCCCTTCTCTGTGCTCTTCCTGGGCTCTTGGTAAGGGAATTAGGAAGAGATCCAGTCCTCAGGCCCCAACAGCTTCCAGGACTTGGAGAAGGAGCGCAGGACAGGCGTTTCCGAGCTGCCGCGGGAGCCCACGTTGGCCAAACGAGAAAGTCTACAGCGAGAACAGCCGCGTCAAACTCTTAAAGCACTTAGCCTTGAGTACCCTGTAAAGACAGAGAAGCTCGCTCGGCAGTGCTCAGGCCCAGCCCACTCCAGCAGCTGGCATGCATGTGGTACCAGGATGCAGGAGAAAGTGTGACTGCCAGAGACTCTCATCTCCCCCCTACCCCCGCTCCCCGCCTCAGTCCTCCTTAGATCGTTCTTGTCATCCCTGCAGGAACTGCTGTGTTGTTTTGGTGACCCGGGAGAGCAGTAGCAAAGACCCAGAAAGCCTCCACAAGCTCTAATTGGTTCTAATTCTGCTTTTGAAAAGCAGGTAGGAGAGGAGTAGGAGAGGAAAGAAAGAGATTCTATTACCTAACTGTGAATTTTTCCAGATCCCCCTCAGCCAAGCAAGATTGAGAAAGGGTTGATAGAGGGTGAGGAAAAGCCCATTCCTCCCTTCCCCTCCCACCCTCGAATCCCGGACAGAGGAAAGATCACAACTACCTCACCAGCTGAGAACTCCTCACAAAGAGGTCTAGGGGTCCCTGCCTTGGCCTCTTGTCTCTAGGTTCTTTCAGTCCATTCTCAGCCCCGAGGCAACTGACTAAATTAGGTCTGGAGAAACACCAGGAGGCCCAGGCAAGGAGTTAGGTTTGCTTCTCCCTCATTTATCCTCCTATTTTAAATGTCAGTAGAGGAAAGCATTTACCCTCCTATTTTAAATGTCAGTAGAGGAAAGCATTTTTTTTTTTTTTGCAGTAAATCAAATGTATAATTGTATTCACATAGAATTAAGGTATAAAAAATGTATCTTTTCTCCAACTAAAGCTTAAGCATGTTTAAAGAAGGATGACCCTGAATACAGTATGTCTTTAAAGAACAGAGCAATTAATATAAGCTTTAAGGATAAAGAACCCAAGAGTGCCTGAGGTTCCCCTTCCATTGCCTTTACATAAATAAGGTGGGTCTCAAGAACATCTCAGGTGACAAAGAGCTCCTAAAACTAACCAATACCCAAAAATAGCACATTATTTCATCTTTAAAGTAAGTTCCCCTTAAAAGAAGTTAGAGGCAAATACCTAACAGCAGAGTTAAGCATTTTCCTGCTTCTTTATTTATCCAGGTCTTATTAATTTTAATAACAAATTAAATAATCTGCTTAAAAGCAGTTAGATTGCCCACCACAATAGAGTGAAGGCAGTTGTTTATACTTTGAAGCTTATCCATGGGCCTTAGGACTTTTTGAATGTTCAAGTGAAGTGTAAATAGAATAAGGTCACAGGTGATTGACAAGTTCAAGTTACTTAGCTCAATTATCAAAATTTTATTTCTAAATTATGTTCAATTTGATTTTTCTGCTTTGCTATAAATGACCTTACAAAATCAATGGGAGCAGACAATTTACACCATGTCTTATGTACCGTGATTTATTTGTAAAATCATTTTGTGATCTGTGCCTCCTTTAATGTTTCAGTGGAGACCAAGTCTTTCCAATTAGATTGAGAAACACAGCTATCATGCTAATTCAAAGGCAGTCACTTTGAAGATACAATAATCACCAAATTTTAACAATTTTCTAAAATATCTCCAAATTTCTAAACTGCAAGCAGAACCTGCTGTCTGTTCAAGTCTAATTCTCTGCATATTAGCATGTTATATTCAATGTCCAGCTATGTTCAGTGTCCATCTAAACAAACAATAGGTAAGAGTCGATTTGTAAATATATATCTTACGACTCACTTCTAACATAATCTCGAAGTTCTCCTGTGCATTATTTAATAGATAACCAAACTCTTCAGATCAAGGCTCATGCTGCCACATCTGGAAATGCTTCCTGTGCTCTACCCATCACCACCCCCTCCCAGCCACCAGTGAGAGAAATAGCTGAAGCCTCCCCTTCCACCATTATATGATAGCATCAGCTTTTAATCAGCGAGAGGCACTCCTATTTAAATTTACAGGATGACTCTTTATTTCATTTATCTTTTCTTTTGGAGGAAAGTGAAACAAGAGCACCACCCTTATTAATTATAAGATTGATGGGGTGAAAAAAGCCAAATGAATTTGGCTTGCAAATTATTAGGAGAGGTATGAATATTTATGACTGTGCCAGGAACTGCAGTCATGAACCCTGGGCATCAAGCTTGGGAGACAGTCAGACCAATGCATTCAATGAGGGTTCAGTCTCCCCAAATCTGACATGACATAAGTGGAAACTTCTAAATTAGACCCAGGGTGGGCTCCCATCAAACCAGTTCCTTTTGTGTGTGTGTGGCTAGTCTTGCTAAACATGAACTTCTGTCATAAGCTTTAAAAACCTTTTAAGGTGAAGGCAGATACCTATCAGTTTTGTGAAGAAAATTTTTGTCTTTTTCCCACTTGATATTCATTTATACTTTAAATCAAGTTTATCTATAAAATATTTGTGACATGCATTTTTAAAATTAAAACTATTTTTATTCAGTGTAAAAAATTGGAAGCCTAAAATATCCTGGGCGTAGGGAGGATTTAAATAGAAATGATCTAAGTTCAATACAGAGAGAAATGAGAGGAAAAAGAAAATAGTACTGGGAAGAGATAAGAGGGCAAGTTTACTATTTCTTTGCTTGTTTTTCTTTTTAGACACAAAACTTATTCATGTTTTCCTCCCAAAGTGAGGCAATTTAAATGAAAGCTGGAGACAGAAGGGGTCAAGGTAGAAAGAAAAAGGTTCAAAACAAGGATTTAATAATTCAGTAACAGACAAACTATATTCTCTTTTTGTCCCCTTGATTATACATTTCAGAGTTTTGCTTTGGAAAAGGGGCTGGGGGTTTTAGATTTAACGAGCTCAACTACTGGCTCATCCCCGGTTTCTTTTCTGTAAAAGAATTGTTGAGTGGGAGCTGACCCAATCCTGTGAAAATGGTTCATTTTGACATCAGAGCCAGCTTAGCACATACATTTTGAAAAGGAAGACAAGTTGTTTTCAAAACAGAAACGCTAAGCATTCTAAAAAGCATAAGCAATTTAAAAAATGCTCCTCGAATTTTCTGAAAATCTCCCAACTACATATATTTTTTTCACAATTGTAAGTGGATATTTGTGTTAAATTGATGCTTTATGTATATCCTGTCTCAATTTGTCTGTTCACTGTAAAGATATATTTTTTTTTTAAGAAGCGATACCACTGACAACAATTTACTTAAATTCACAAACCTTGAAATTGATGCATCTCCTATCAATCACATTCAGTAGATACAGTAAAACACATTCAACATTTGTATATCAATAGTGGCACACACACAAATCTGTTTTGTTCAATTTAAATGCTCTTCAACATGTCATTTCATATTTTTCTGGAACATGTTATGGGTTAGTCATCCTGTTTCAGCTGATTGTTAAATCCTTAACCTAATGAAAATTCAAAATAGAATATTTCCTTGTGACGGATTTCAGAACTGAAAGGTGGGCTTTAGCGATAATTTGGTCAACTTCTCTCATCTTTCTGATGAAGAATTGGAGGCCTAATGATGGCAACTGACCAGTTCAACTCATAAAACTAGTTAGCCCTAGTTTCTGACAAGATCCCAAAGCTCTTAAGGCCAATTTTTCTTATTATATGTTGCTTTCTTATTTTTTACCCTTTATATTACAGCAGTATTTATAATACTATGTACAGACTGTTATGCTAATACTTTTTCTCCCAGTACACTGACAATGAAATTCTTATTAAATAATAATAAGATATTGACTGGGCTGTTTGTCAATATGAAGATTTGTTGTTGATCTGCAATGTCTGTATTGATTAGAAAAGAATGAAGTCTATCCTCCACCTGCAGGATAAATAGATGTCAGTATTGGACAAAAATAAACTTTGTATTAATAGAAATACCAACCTTCTCTATTTATTTGTTACCCGTCAGCTCAATCAAGCTAGAAACAGGTATCAATAGGAATAACCGAGAGAGATACCTCAAAATCTTCAAAACTGCTTACAAGGGCTATTTAAATTGATATGAGAGTTCCTTGACTTTAGCTATAATAGCTTGCTTCGAGGTAACCTTCCCACCTGGCTCTTCCCATTCACCCCAAATTGGATCCTGAACATGCTCCATGTTTTTACATTAAGGGAATCCTAGCCATGCCTGAGATGAGCTTATGTTTATCATGGCCCCTTCTGTCAAATTGTTATTTCTGTAGCTTGCTGTCAAAAACGTCACTCAAAGCTTCCTTTCCACCTCTCTTTACCCTCTGTTACAGTAACTGAGAAGGTCTAATCCAAGCAGAATCTACTGCACCTATGAAATGCAGCCAGGAGAACGTCTTTTCATTTACTGCTCATCTCCCCCTGCCCCCACCCCTGCTTTGTCTTCATTCGGTTCAAGGGCTGTTCATCGCTTCTCCTAGTGGCAAAATTTTTCATCCAAACAGTTTACTCCTAAGGTTCAAATGCCTAACTTTTGCAAGAAAAGTTAATCTATAAATACTTTTGGCATATTTTCTAAGTCTATGCTACTTAGGCATAGAAAGAAATACTCAGGCAAGAAAGAAAACAACACTAAACAAAAATGCCCTCCAATTCCAGAAAGTTCTGAAGCAAAAGTATCAGATATTTGATTTTTTTTAAATAGAAAAAATAAAATATCAAACTTGTTGGGGTTTAAAACTTTTTTCTTCATCGGTGGCCTCCTCTTTGCTATGTTTCCATTTCATTATTTTTGCATGAATATGATAAATGGTCATTAAATCTTACCATTTTTATTTAATGTTCATAAAAACTGGTAGGTTTTCAAACAGATGTGGCCTGATATGGTTCAGTGAATTTAGTGGGCTTCTCATATAAATGAAATAATAACCATACAGAAGATGAATTTTATACCCGTGTTTACCTCTTCCAGACTCACCCTTATTATAATTACAAATAGTGTTTATTATGTATCATGCAATATACATACCATTGTCCAGACACTGCACAAAACTTTAACTTAATCATCATCATCTAGGGTTTATAATCGGAGAGCCCTGACACCACAAGCTACAGAGAAAAGCAGACAAATAAAAGACATGGCACAGTTATATATTCTTTTTTCTTTAAACAAGAACATGTAACAGATCCTAGTTCATGCATGAACAAATCATTATCTTCTTCCCACTTAAATATTTTTGTTTCAAACCCAAATAGGTGATTGGGAAAGAAAGATTAATTCATTTCACTTATTTTCTATCAATTAGGGATGACTTTGTGGAATAAATCTTCCCTTTTCATCTTTTTTAAAGAAATCGGTAAAGATAAGAAAGCGGCTGCCAGAGGTGCCTAAGTGGAGAGAGAGTATATACAGGTTTCCCTCGTGAAGGCAGGACAGCTCAGTGGTTTCAAACACACCTTTACAGTCATACTACCTGGATCTAACTGCTGGCTCAGCCTCTCATTAGCTATATGGCCTCAGCAAACTAACACTTCCAGGCTTCTCATAGGGTTTTTATGTGATGATCAAATGAATTATTACGGGAAGGAATTTGTCCCAGTACTTGGCTCGTGGTGAGTGGGCATTAATGGGATAGTCAAGATCCTACCCTTATCCCCTCTCAGAACCACATGTCAACAGTCCATGAAATGCAGACATCTTCTACTTTTATTAATCGTGTAGCAATTCAACAATTTCTGTTAGTGTAGAGTCCCCATTTGTTCTATATCCTGTAGGTCACTTCAAATAGTTATGTTTGCAACCTGTATGCTTTTTGTTTAGTGTTTCATCTTTAAAAAGACCTACATTGGCCAGGCACGGTGGTTCACGCCTGTAATCCTAGCACTTTGGGAGGCCAAGGCAGGAGGATTGCTTGAGGTCAGGTGTTCAAGACCAGCCTGAGCAAGATTGAGACCCCCATCTCTACTAAAAATAGGAAGAAATTAGCTGGAAAACTAAAAATCTATATAGAAAAAAGTAGCTGGGCATGGTGGCGCATGCCTGTAGTCCCAGCTACTTGGGAGGCTGAGGCAGAAGGATTGCTTGAGCCCAGGAGTTTGTGGTTGCTGTGAGCTAGGCTGACAGCATGGCACTCTAGCCCGGGCAACAGAGCAAGACTCTGTCAAAAAAAAAAAAAGACCTACATAGTGTATATTTGGGCATGCCAGTCATTGAGAATATGGTTTATTGGGTTGTTTGGTTATCAGGTAGTGGGAAGACCACTAGGCTGGAACCCAGGAAAACTGGATTCTAAATATGTTTTTCTCAATGATTAGCTCTGTGACTGGGCCTCAATTTCCTTACCTGTAAAATAGGTTGCATTAGAAACTGTCCAAAGTCCATTCTGGCTCTCTAATAGTCAAGGTTTCTGTGACTCACATAGGAAACTTTTCCTAGCAGAACTTTTTTCTTTCTTCCAAATGTATATTGAGAAACTGTATGTGCCTGGTCCTGTGCTAGGCCCCGGGACTCAATGAGAAATAAGTAGAGTTCTGTTCCCAAGAAATTTACAGTCTAGCAGGGTGACTAATATTACATTACAGTGTAATATGTGCTTTGTTACAAATCTATAGGGGGAATTATAAGACCATATGGAAGCGACATCTAACCAATGGGAAGATTAGGAAAAGCTTTGAAGAGGAGCTGAGTCTTTAGGAATAAATAAGAGTTAAGGAAGAGGTAAGGAGAAAGGTATCCCAGGAATAAATAGTATGCGTAAAGAAACAAAAAGGAGAGAAAGAACGAGTCATACAGAGGACTGGCACTTAGTTCAGCATGGCTGGAGGGCAGGGATGTGTGTAAGCGGGCAGAGATGAGGCTTCTCCTCACTTTTTCACGTCTCCACAGTCAATCTCATAGAGTCCTTCAGCCTCAGTTACCTGCCACTGGCTGACTCGACAATTTGGGATTTCAGCCCAGAGCCTGCTTTTGAACCCTAGACCTATGTATTCAATTCTCCACTGGACATCTCTAAAGGTCTGTAGGCACCTCAAACTCATGATCTTTACCCCCAAGGAAACACCTTCTCCTGTGTTCTCTATCTTGGTAAATATTATTACCATCTACCCTGTTGCTTATGCCAGAAATTTGAGTTTTTATTCTTGATACTTATCTTTTCTTCATTCCCAATATCCCCCATATCCAATTAATTCCTAATGCCTAATAATTATACCCCCAAAGGCATTTTTAACCCATATGCTTCTCTCTGTCCCAGATGCCCACAATCCGAGTCCAAGCTGCCATTATTTGGACTTGATTGTTGGAGGTTCTGGAGTTAAATCTGATCCCATTGTATTCCTATTTAAGATCCTTCAATGGAAACCCACCATTCTTAGGATACAGTCCAAATTTCTTAATGTGTTGCAAAGCCTGTATTGATTTCACTCCTTTGCCCTCATCTCCAGCCCCATCTGGAATCCCCTCATTCTCTTTGATGTCGCCGCATTGCCCATCGTTACATTGCTGATATGGTCTACCCTCCTCCCCACCTTAGAACCTTTGCACATTCTGTGTCCTCGGTCTGGAATGTTCTTCTTGCCTCCATCATCTCCCATCTCTAACTCGGATAACAGCTATTCATTCTTCAGACTTCAGTTTAAATGCCATTTCTGCAGGGAAGTTTTCTTGACCGTTTCCCCTCTAGATTAGACTAGATTCTCTATTCTCATATTAACATTTAAATTTTCTTTGTATCATTATCACACTTATACTTAATAATTAGTCATGTCATTATTGTTTAATGTCTATTCCCCTGGCTAGACTGTGTTCCATGAGGAAAAGGTTGGGTTTGTTTTGTTCACTATAGTAGCCCCAATATCTAATAAACATTTTTTGAGGGAAAAAAAGATGAAAGGGAGGGAGGGAGCAATCAAATAAGATAAGGCCTGGAAAGTGTCCACTGGATTCAGCAACTAAGAGGTCACAGGTGACTTCGGAGAAGGCAGTTTCCATGGAGTGGGATGGGCAGGTGCAGATTGAAGTGGGTTGAGGAGAGAAAGGGATGTGAGAAAGTGGAGGTAGTGGGTGCAAACTCACTTCAAGAATCTTATTCATGGGAAAAATACAAGCAATATGGCAATAGATAAAGGGGATATAGGATCAACGGATGTTTTGTTTTGTAAGATAAGAGAGAAATGAGCTTATTTATAGAGTTGAAGAGAAAGCAATGAAAGAGAAGGCCTATAAACTAATACAGAGATTAGGGATATAGAAAAAAGAAAAAATAAATTAACAGAGGCAGATTAAGGAGTTGTAGTAGAGGCTGGAATCCAGAGTGTAAGATAAGTTTTATAAAAGTTAAAAGTCACCTCTTCAATGAGACAAGAAGAAGGGAAATAAAGGAAGGTGTACATATGAATTAAACAGAGGTGCAAGGCCCAGAGGGTAATGTGGGCTCTGTTTGATAGCCTGGATTTTCTCCCAGTTGCAGGACACACCCAGAGAAAGGAGATGGTGGGGAAAGGACATAAAAGCTTAAAATCACTGTTGAGGGGAATAGGCAAGGATACTGATCAGGATCAGGTCAAGAGATTGCTGAACCTTGCCAAGGGAGATTTGTGGTGCCAACCATCCATATCATTGTGTAATTTTCTCCAGAAGTGCTCAGCAATTTCAGTGAGGGAGTGAGATGCTCGGATTCTTCCAGGTCTGAGGGTTTGCAGGGAAAGAAGAGTTAGGAAGTTGAGAATACAGACTGAGCAGTATTTGAACTAATAAACCATTGGGTCTGAGTAATATAAAGAAGGTAGTGAAGACACAAGGTGGGTGACAGGCTGGGAGTATAGTTAGTGACACAGGGGTTGGATGTTTTCTTGGAGAAAGGAAGCGAGAGGTTTTAAGACCTAGGAGAATGTAAGAGAGTAAAATGGGAGATCATTATGTCAGCAGTTCAGAGGTAGAGGTGGAAGTTTCCTCTTCTATGCAGAGGGGATAAGTAGATCCAGATGGGCCATAAGGATGATAGCATAAGAGGCATCTTTATGTCTGCCCTAAACGCTATGACGGCATCCTCACTTTCTTCTTTTCTCACTTCATGTCAGGAGTCCCTTTTATGTTCCTTGGACCAGATCGGTGAAAAAATAGCAAAGGAGAAAATGGGAATAGGTTTTATTCATTAGTTCTTTGTCAGTTCAATTCAACTCACTGAAACAAATGTTTAATGTATAAATACTAAGTGCTAAGGTATTGCTGTGTTTTTGGAAACTCAGTGTTTGCATTTGAGATACATCATTCTGTTAACTTTGTGGGGAAGATTTGGCTGGGGCTTGGAGAGATAAGGGGCAGATAAGACTGGAGGCAGCAACACTGTGGTTTCACCATTTAATAACTCTGTGACTTAGGGGTATTTATTTAACCTCTCTATGTCTTAGTCTCTTCATCTGTATGATAGGAATGATGATAGTATCTATTTTGTAGGTTTGCTTGGAAATTATTTATAAAGTGTTTAAAATATGCCCTACAGATTCCATGGCTGGAGCAGGAAAGGTACAAGATGAGCCTGGAATGTCTTCAATGCCTGAGAGTGAGGCAGTGCTCACAAAAATGACGGAGGCCTGTCAAAGGGTACGTGGAGCCAGCTTGAAGGAACTTCTATCTAAATAAATTAAGAAGTAATAGATTATTATCTACTAAATCAAATAAGAATCCATGAGTCTATATTAACAAACAGATAAATAATAAAAGAAAGCTCATTTTTACAATAGTATGCTAACCAATAAATATAGAAGCAATAATGAAGTTTTTTTAAAAAAAAACTCACCATTTTGCAACCATCATAGAAAAATGGATTCAGGCATTAATCAGCAATGGATGCTAAATTTAGTGGAGAAAAGTTGATGAAGAATGGGATATTTATGTGATATTGAAGTATTTCACCATGAATTACTTATATATTACAAAAGTAAAAATATTAACAATACAGTGAAGAAAACAGACAACACCTTAACCAAGTGATCAAAACTATTATCATCAATAAAGGTGTGTTTCCAACATGATACTGTGAAGAGGACACAATCTCACTCCTTGGTATTCCAGCCACAAATGCACATGCTGAATATGGTCATGTGACATACAACCCATATTGAGGAGCATTCTGTAAAATATCTGGCTTGTATGCTTCAAAGGAAAGGCCAAGTAACCGTTTAACATTAAAGAAGATGAAAGAGACATGAGGACTGTGATTCATGCTCCTAGACTGGATTCTATACTAGAAAAATATGCTGTAAAGGACATTGGGCAATACATGAAACTGGAATATGGACTCTAGATTAGATGAAAATATCAACATTAAATTTTCTCAATTTGATAACTATACTATACTTATGTAAGAAATTAGACAACTCTCTTAATTGTTTAGGAAAAAATATGGAGGGGTAGAGAGAGAGAACACTAATGCGAATGTTGCAAGCTTATGTAAAAATTGGTGAATCTGGAGGAAAAGATGTACAGGAGTTCTGCATACTTCTTGCAACTTTTCTGTAAGTTTGAAATTCTTCCAAAATAAAAAATTTTAAAAATGAATGTGGACAAAAAGCCCTGATCCATTGAAAGCTCTCTACAAAAGTTAACTATCATGATCATCACCAGTTAGGATATTCTTGCAGTGTTTCAAGTAAGAGGTGATAGAGGATTTCATCTCAGTCACCGAGCAGTGGAAGTAGGCATGGAGTAGACAGGACATATTCAAGCTAACCGCACGAGAAATTCTGGCAATGATGTGGGGAGTGTTCCAAGCAAGAAATGAAAAGCCAAGTCACTAGGTAGATGACACATCACCTTAATTCATACAGCCCACGGCCAGTTCTTACCCTGTAGGATGAACTTTCTGCAGCATAACATTCCGTCCAACTAGGTGTAGTTGTCTTCTGTGTCCTACGGAATCTTCACAGGGGAAGTAGTGAAGAGAAAAGATTCTCAGATGGACAAATATCTTCTCCAGTCTTTTACCCTCTCTTAGGGAGAAAACCGGAGGGAGGAGGAGGTAGAAAAAAGAAGAGCAGTGAAAACTGTTCTGGGAGGCTCCCAGAATGCGTGTTCTAGAAGACATCTTCCTTGTCCATTCCTGCAATCTTTTTCTGGCTGCCAGCCACTTAGTCCCCCGCTGTTTGTTTCTAAGCCTGACTCTCTTTCCAAACTAGAAGAAGGTGAGGTAGCTAACCCCTCTTTTAGGTTTACTTTATAAAGTCCTCTGGCTCAGCATCAACCTGGTGACTCATTTGTGGCTATAAAGCTGCAGCTAGCTCAGGCAGCACACACAGGGGTGAGAGCGGATGGGGAGCTGTCAAATGGATTATGCCATCTCGGCAAAGTATCTAGTAGTTAATTAAGGCTTGTTTGAGCAAATAAAGTGAGTTATATCAGATATGGTATTATACTTTCAATATTTCCTGTTTGCTGACAGAAAGAAGGCCAAGATGACTCTCAACCATCTTAAATGATTCCACCTTACCAAACGCTCCACACACCGATACTCAAATCCCACTGGACAACTCATCAGGCCACCAGTATCCCATTCATTTTCTTTCTCCTGTGACTTTGCTCATCCTATTATCTAAATCAAGAATGCCTGGCCAGGCACAATGGCTCACACCTGTAATCCCAGCACTTTGGGAGGCTGAGGTGGGAGGATCACTTGATCCCAGGAGTTTGAGCTCAGCCTGGGCAACATAGCAAGACCCTTTCTCTAAAAAAAAAAAAAAAAATAGCCAGGAGTAGTGGTCCGCACCTGTAGTCCTAATTACTTGGGAGGCTGTAGCAGGAGGATCATGTGAGCCTAGGAGTTGGAGGCTGCAGTCAGCTATGATCATGCAATAGAGCAAGACCCTGCCACTAAAAAAAATAAAAGAATGCCTTGGTCCACCACTGACCAAGTTTAAGAGTCAACTCAAATTCCACCTACTTATGAAAGCCCACCACAATACTGCCAATGATAATGGAAATATATTATTTCTCCCTTTGGTGTTTAGAAAGTATTTCCCCATACATACATGAACATATTGTCAGACAATTTAACATCAATATGAAAACTTTTAGTAAGTTCCCTTTCAGGGTTCTTTTCTATGCTTATGTCTCAAAAAGACTTGAAGAACTAGAAATGGAAATACTGCAGAATGAGAAAGTTATTGGATGTTTGTTACAGAGAGTGGGATGAAAGAAAACACAAGATTAAAGCCATTATAACTACCTGAGAGGCCTGTGTAAAACTGGGTAAGTGAAATAGGGAATTTAATATTGACATATACAAAGCATTTTACTCTTTGAAACTTAAGTTCATTTGTAGAGCATTAATTTGTATGTTGTATTAAGTAGAGATAATTCTGTTTTGTATATAAACTATCTTTAGGTTATTTACCTTTTCTTTCAGAAATTGTTGTCTTTCCAAATCCATCTTTCTGGGAAGACAAATGGCCAGCAGAGTGGCATCATTAATAGAAGCACCAATTTTAGAAGCTCTACTTCTGGAAGTGGAATAAAAAGGAGGTGTAACCCAGAGTTTAAGATATCCATGGGTAATGAGGGTATTTGAGTGATAGTAATTGGCAAGGAGGAAGACTTAAAGATCTATCTAGAGACCAACCCTCACACTCCAGGCATGCTGCCAGATAAAAACTAAAAACAGCATGTAAGATGGCAAGAAAAATATGCTCCTTGGTTTCCTCATTGCCATAAAAGCCATTGAGAAGGGCTTAAAGAGATACGCCATTCCTAAATGGTAATATTAGACTTCTTGTTCTATGACTTGAGTGAAAACTTTTGCCTTTAGGAAAAGGGGACAAGGAATGTCATCTTTAACAACGTGTAGTCCTCTGGTCTAGCTACTCATAGTCAAAAAAAGATACAGTAAGTAAAGCCACAGAATGGTCATCTACTTAGATTCAATGCTGCTCTTGGAACTAGATCAGTAACCCAATGATACTTTATATTTCTTTTAGACTAAAATATGGAACCTCTTTAACCTTGATGATGACAATTTCATTAGCAATGTGCATTTGATTTTTGCTCCTCCACACAAGATTTGGTATTATGCAACAAGCTTACAGGATGTAGCTATAGCTTCTTGCTCCAGGAAGTGTCTATCAATTTAATTATTAAAACCAGTTTAAGGTTGGTGTCCTTGTGAGCAGAGTCTTTAAGATAACATGAGCCAGGCCGGGCGTGGTGGCTCACGCCTGTAATCCTAGCACTTTGGGAGGCCGAGGCAGGAGGATCGCTTGAGGTCAGGAGTTCGAGACCAGCCTGAGCAAGAGCAAGACCTCGTCTCTACTAAAAAGTAGAAAGAAATTATCTGGACAACTAAAAATATATAGAAAAAATTAGCCAGGCATGGTGGCGCCTGCCTGTAGTCCCAGCTACTCAGGAGGCTGAGGCAGGAGGATTGCTCGAGCCCAGGAGTTTGAGGTTGCCGTGAGCTGGGCTGATACCACGGCACTCTGGCCAGGGCAACAGAGTGAGACTCTGTTTAAAAAAAAAAAAAAAAAAAAAGATAACATGAGCCAATACACACTCCATTATTTCATTGACATTTAACATGATCCTTGCAGCTATCAAACTATGTCTTCCAAATCTGAGAAAATGAGTAAATTATATCAGTTCAATCAGTGAATAAGTCAGCTAAAATTGTTGCTTGACTAAACCAGTAAGTCATGTGATATATTGTAAACTGAAACATGGAAGGAAATTGGAAGAAATGAAATTGTGCTATCTCCTGGGTCCTTCAGTGTTTCCTTTTCTGTGCAATGGGTATATAGTATTTTGCCCAGATTGTGGTAAAGATTAGAAATAATTCATGTTTTCAGCATATAGCAGACAATAAATGGTTGCTGTACTTTATTATTATTTATTAAAAGCTCAAGTTACTTTGAAGAAATTAAGCAATTAATTACTGGTCTATGTGGATGTTTAAAAAACTATCTAGTACTATTTTATTTAATCAATATAAGTATATTGGCAAGAGGAAGTTTAAAGCTAGATTAATCCAAGTTGTCAAGACAGCTTAAATAGCAAGCTGACCATTTATTTTTAGTTTATTTTTTATCTGCCTTCACTTTTAATATCAAAGCCTTTTAGTTTGAGCTGCTTTATGGAATATTTTTTAATAAATAGCTAATCTTGCTGGTATTCTGTTAGTAGTAAAAACTGAGTAAGGGATTAACAGTGATTGTTTGAGGAGGGAGTAGGCTGCTGTTTCTAGTTCAACATTTTGTGAAAGGGATTGCAAATGAAATAAAGGCAGCATTCCCTTATGGTGGAATCCCCTATATGTTAACGTTAAGAATCCTGGCAGTGTAAAGATTGTAAGCAAAAAGGCAATAAATATGTCAAAAGAAACTTTAAAAATGGGTTTTTTGCAAACCAAGAAAACTGCCAAATAACTTGGAGGCTATATATGTACTAATGCATTTGTCTTTCTGACCTTCTGATCTTGATTAGTTTTTGATGCCACTGGCATCTCTAAGGTTACAATTTGGTAGAGATTCTGGATTGCAGCTGTGCTGTCAAAGGATCATTCTTCCTGGTAATAAGGTAGCTAGTGGTCCCTGAGAGAAAGAAGAAAACAATCAGGTCTCAAAAGCTGAAACATACTAAAGTGGAGAGTGGGTTCTTGGCAGAAGCCCAGCTCCTCTTTCTCAAAGCATTTGTCATCATTGCAAAAAGAAGAAAATGGTGGAGTTTGCGTAGATAGCCCTAATGCAGAGACCAAAATAACAAAGAAACACAACCACCAAAAAAAAAAAAAAAACGTGAATTGGAATGTATTTGGGTACTATTTTTGAGAGCACTTCGTTTCTTCACTTACCACATTGTTGAGTCACATGTTAAAGACGTGGATTGCATTAAAAATAAGCATCCTGCTTATTTTGAAGTAAATTATTATCAAATGACTATGCTTCAAAACATTTCTTAATTTCAATGTAAAGTGAAGTCATTTGAGTTTGAAACATATGCCTTTGCTAAATTGTTGCCAAAAAAAAAAAAAAAGACAACT
The DNA here is from genome assembly GCF_041146395.1 of Eulemur rufifrons. NCBI lineage: Eukaryota > Metazoa > Chordata > Mammalia > Primates > Lemuridae > Eulemur > Eulemur rufifrons. The sequence continues at coordinate 53,768,080 of NC_090984.1, forward strand.
TAATTTTTGCATTCACTGTTTGCAAAACTGTTGATTCAAGATGTGATGGAAAGTTTAAGTCCTGACAGTGAGACTTTATTTACTGGGGCCTGGAATGACCTACACACGTTATCACTAGTGAGCTTTCACTTAATAAAGCCAAAGGTAAACTTGAATAATTGTTACATACAGTCCAAATGAAGATTGTGCCGAGCCTATGAATTGTATTTGTAAAATAATCCCATTTACGATAGCATCAAAGAATAAAATATTTAGGAAGAAATTTAACCAAAGATATAAAAGATCTAAATAAAAATAATAATAATGATAATTAAATAAAAATAATAACTTAATTGCAACTGATTCAAAAATAGAGAATACATGTTAATATGTATAGCGCTGCATTAGATTCTATAAAATATCTGCAAAATAATATTTGAGGAGAATCTATCTCTATTTATGTGCAATTCGACTTCATGGACTATATATACACTAAATTTTCATCTACATACATTCTTTAAACTAGACTTTGGGCCTTATAGGACAGATTCCTTACTGATTTTTCCTATCTTGGAGGTAAAGTTTAGCTTATTTTCACCACATCTTATTTTTATTATTATTTTTCTTAATGGCTAACATATTGACATGGTAAGAAACCCAAACAATATAAAGGGATATGCCATGAAGATAAGACTTCCTTCCATTCCTAAACCCCAGTAGCATTTTCTCTCCCCGATAGTTCTTGTTAGCATTTTTCATGTATCATTCTAAGTGCATTCTCTACATATTTGAGTGTATATTTCTATATATTCTTTTTTTCTTATTAACATAATAGAATATTTAGGTCACAACAGGAAACAAAAAGCCCACTCAAACTTGGAAAATGGGAGAACAGTTTCTTTAGAAAGAAATTATCAACAAATATGTGAGTTATTATATAGGGATCACAAAGGGACAGTTTAGCAACCCAAGCTAGTAGCGATGGAGCTGTTACAACTACAGGCTCAAAGAAAGGAGGAATGGGAGGGTCATGGTTACCTGAACTTGGAAGGAAGAAGTCATGTAGGAGAGCAGTAGTGATACAGCTAGCCCAAGGCAGAAAGGGACTGAACAGTCTGATCTCACTCTCCCCTCCTGTAGTCCCATGCTGGTGTTCCCCACTGGCTAAACCCAACCAGCAGCAGAGGACCTAGGAGCCCAGTGATGTAGTCCATATAGGTTGGTCTCCAAGGGCAAGGAATGAGCAGATCAGGATAAGCAACTGGAAGACATCTGCCATTCCCTCTTCTGCTCCTTGTTTTTTACAGTTACCAATATATGTTGGAGATCATTCCATGCATCAGTATGTATAGATTTTCCCCCGTTCTTTTAAAGGAGGTAATCCATTGCATGGATGGAACATAATTTATTTAATTGATCTTCTATTGCTAAACATTTAGATTGATCTGTCTTTTATGAACACAAACACCGCAATAAATATGCTTGTACATATGTCTTCGTGCATATGTGTGCTATATCTGTTGTACAAATTCCTAAAATGGAATTGTTTCTTCATTAATTTAGGTCAAAGTGGATTTTGGGCACTTATTTATCTCAACAGAAAAAAAGATGGCATTATTCTCACATTTGGGCATAAAGTTGTCAAATATTTGTTGTGAGTTCTTATTACCCCAAAATCCAAATTGTTTATTGCTTAAAAATCTAAATTCATTTTAAATTTTAGAATGGTAGAATAGTGTAGAAGTTAAGAAAAGAACACATATTCAGAAGCTGGTGAGCCTGTGCTGGAATCTAGCCCTGATATATGACCGAGGACAAGCTGTATAACCTCTCTATGCTCCAGTTTCCTCACCTGTAAAATGAGCATGCTAGTAATACCTCTAGCTACCTCAAACGGTTTTGGCAGGGTGGTGGCTCAAATGAATTAATATATGTAGATCGCTTAAACCAGTGCCTGGCACTATGTAATCCCTCACTGGTAGCTTGCAAATACCGGTTTTTTAGATCTTCTGACTCCTCTCTATGCAACTACTTGCTTTACTAAATCTTTCAAGATTTTTTCAAACTCATTTCTCCCAAGCAAGCCATTCAAACTGGCCCTAACCTACCATTATATGGCAATAGTATATCTATCAGAACTTTTTCATATGTTGTGTTTATCAGTATACTATATTATACTATAATATATACTGATGCACAAAACATGAGAACTACTACTCTGGTCTACTCTGGATCACACCACTGGCAAACCCGGTTCTATGTTGATCTCTGCAGTAGTAATGAACAATACTTGTTTGAAAAGCATACCTCCGAAAGTCCTTTGCTTGTTTTTACTAACATATATTGGCTTTATAGAATCTGCTAATTTATCTAAATTTCTCTACAAACTATTATATTTTTAGCCTTCACCATAACTTAGGGTAATGATTCTTATAAAATTACTATTTCCTCTTGTTTATCATTAGAACTAAATTTTTCAAATTTTAAGGGAGTACCTCCTAATTCTGGAATTTCAATTTTGATTAAAAAGTTCTTGTTTCCCTTATCAAGACTCCATGATTTTGCAAACTTGTATCGTTTACTCTCTCCAAACAGTCATTTCCAGATTACTAATACTGATATAGAATAAAATTCAGATAGGCAGAGAAAAGATGGTTTCCTTATTTTTGTTCTCTTCATGCTAATGTGAGGCCTACTCTGGTTTATTTATTTATATGATCCAATAATTTTAAAGTTTCATTAGATATTCCTTAATCTCTAGGAAAATAAAATGCTCAGTCTGTCAAAAAAATGTCAGTCTCCCACCCTTCTGGCCATGTCCTCTCCAACATGGCATCTCAGTTTTTGGAGAGACACTCTTGAACTTGTGTAGACAGGGAAGAGGATGAACCCTTTGATCTCGTTGTCACTTGTCCATCTAGGCTGCTACTCACTATGCTGACTTTTTGTGCCTGAAGTCTGCATCTGGTATACTGCATAGTCTCAGGTCTCTCTACTTTGTTGGGGCCCAGTAGTGCTTTCTGGCTAGATGGTCAGCCTTTGCTGTGGAGTCACACCAGCCTTTCCAGAATATACCCTTGAAGAGCCACTGTATTCATGTCTCTTAGGAACTGAGGGAGGCTTGGGAGGACAAACTAAACCCTCTGGCTGCCTAACTACACCATTTTGGACTGTTAAGTTGGCATAGGACCATTCTCCTATTGGTATTTTCCCCAATTTATCTGAATATACCTGAAGACGCCTTTCTCTGAAGGGTCACCTCCAAGTTGCAGGGTAAAGTGCCGAGAAAGTGAACACTGAGGTATCTTCCTCCCCCTTCTTCCCTCCTCTCTCCATCTTCCTAATTTTTCCCATAATACCCTTGGTCTAAAAGGAGTAGATTGCCCTGCTTTCATTACCTTTGTTCAACCTAAGCCTAACAGGCAGAAGGAATATTCTCTGGGAGAAACAAGGAAAACAACTTGGATCTAGGCTTGGTTCTAGGCTTGGTTCTTAAAATATAAAGACAGAAGCAAGAATAATTTAGACATGCCTCTCTCAAGACAATGGCTTTTTATAACCATTATAAGACTATTTTATTAATATTTTCATATTAATACAAAATTATATTTGAAATGTCAGAATCTGCACATTTTGGATCATTTTGTAATAATCTTAATTCTCTTTCACAGCCAGCTGAACTCTTCCCTTCCTCCTTGCTAGAGGTTTCCTTGGGTCACCCAGAAAGGAGGTCATGGAACTTAGAAAGGCAAAAGAAAAAAGCAGACTATTTCAGATATTACTCTCAGTATACTTGCCTAATTAATAGGTCCACTTGGTAATACTTACATTCCTCATGGCAAATAAGGTAGAGTCTACTCTTAGATCTTCACATATAATCATTCAGCGACCACTTGCCCCCACCTCCACCCCAGATCTTTTTCAAGCTTTAACATATCTTTCTTACCAAGGTGCAATGATTACACTACAAAAAAGTGTTCCTGGTTAAGATGAATTTGATATCATGCTGTTGGTTGAGAGAAGAGATAATGTCTTACTTTTTTCTGATAATAATTACTATGGTGTGCATCTCATTTGTTCCCTATTATTGATTACTGACACTGAACATGTGAGAGCTCAAAGCTGATTAAGGTACTTCACAGTGGGAATTCCACTGACTGCAACAGGTGGTTGCAGTTGACATAATGGGAAAAGAGGAATGGTGGAGGCTGGCATGCATTTCCTCATTTACTCTGAACCTCTCTTGTCAGATTATATTAGGTTGATACCTCACTTCGGAGGATAGGCTCAAGCTCTATCCAGGAAAATATAAGAGGTCCACATGTACTCGCCATCAAACTGGCACCATCTGATCAACACTAAGGTGCTCACACGGTAGTACTATTCTTTGGGGGTGGGTAAACTCACAACTAATGGATGCGGTGAGCGTTGTAGCGGGGGAAAGGGCGCGTCTCCAATCATGGTTGGGATGTGGCAAAGTCATAACATGTAACCAAAATGTTTGTGCCCCCATAATTTCCTGAAATAAAAAAAATTATATAAGGTTGAGTAAGGCGCTAGAAAATGGTTAGGAACAGTTGAGATGAAATCAACCTTGCACAGGATTAACTCATCAATATAAGCAATAATGCTAGAGAACCAACATTTTGACAAGAATTTCACAAATATAAAGAAGAAGAAAAAATACTATGTCTTCACCTTAACAAGTGAACTATTTTTATTTTTTATTTTCCCATTCCTATCCATATTTATTACTTCATTTGTAATAGATAAAATCTTGTTGAAAGTAACACAATATGATTTGGATTTCTCATAATATATTTATGCTCTAATTAAAGATAACTTGACCTTGCAAGATTAAAAAAAAATTTTTTTTTGCCCTGAGAAAGATATAAGTAGATTAGTTTATATGATTATTGAACTTGTGGTCACTAGCTACTAAGTTGATTAAATTTTGTGCTATTGTATAGATACATAATAATGCAGTGTTGTCTTTTATTTAATTGTATTAGTCCAAAAAGATAGATAACTGAAAATAACTGCTCTGCCTCAAGCTTTACTCATGAGGATAACTGGCCCAGAAGGTAGAGGGCAGATAACTACCTGGCAAAAAGAGACCATTGATCAGCTTGGAGTCTCAAAGCTGACCTCTTCAACAAGGAAAATTGGGCATTGTCTAGAAAGAGAAAAGAATTTTCTAAATGTCTTGCCTCCATATTTAACATATTACAACGCAGCTTACAAGACTCCCTTTAGAGAGTTCATGCCACAATGCATAGGCCTAGCCTGTGGCTGGGTAGAAGACAGATGTGGCTTTTAGCCTAAGGGACTAGGTAGGGAAAAAGGATGAGCAAGAGACTGAAGACATTGCACATCAGGGTTCTTGTTCTCTCTTCTCTCCCTATTCATTGCCTTTCCCAATTTTAACCATAAGAAAATGTGAAATAAGAAGAATGGTGAAATCTCTACGTTAATCAGTGAGACAGGCCTATAAATTTCCTTTCTTAGTCTCCTAATCTAGTTTTGGTACTACAATGATATTAAACTCATAAAATAAGTTGAAGGACTTCTATTTTTTATAGGAATGAAATTGTGTCTTTCTTTGGTACAACTTTGTTGGGATTTATTTTTCTGTGTAAGTAAATTTTAAATGGCTTGTTCAATTTCTTTAATTTTCAAATTTATGAGATTCTCATATTTTTTAAATTAAGGTATAACATGTGTACAGTAAAGGGTTTCAAGCTTAAGTGTGCAATCTGATAAATTTTTATGTGTGTATACATATTACATGTTTTTATAATACATTATATAGATACATAGGTACATAGGAGAGAGTCCTCTTCCACCACACAGGTAAAGACTTGGAACATTTCTGTTACTCAGAAGGCTCCTTGACATAATATCCCCAGGGTTCATTCACATTGTCATACATTGCAGAATTTCCTTCTTTTTCAAGGCTGAATAATATTCCATTGTGTGTACATAACACATTTTCTTTATCCATTAATCCACTGATGGACATTTAGATTGTTTCCATACCTTGGCTATTGTGAATGGAGCTTCAGTGAACATGGAAGTGCAGACATCTCTTTGAGAACCTGATTTCAATTCTTTTGGATATATACCCAGAAATGAAATTGTTTGATCATATAGTATATATATTTTTAATTTTTTGAGGACATTTCATACTGTTTTTCATAGCAGCTACACTATTTTGCATTTCCACATTATGCTAAGTGAAATAAACCAGTCACAAAAGGACAAATGGTGCATGAGTCTACCCACGTGAAATATCTAAAATTGTAAAAATGTATGGACTCAAAGAATGGAATGGTGGTTAGCAGGGGCTAGAGGGAGAGGAAAATGGGGAGTTGCTAATCAATGGGCAGAGAGTTTCAATTAGCAAGACGAATAAGTTATACTATATGACATTGTACATAATAGTTAACAGTAATAATACTGTACTGCACTCTTAAAAATTTGTTAAGAGGACAGATCTCACGTTAAATGTTCTCACCAATATTTTTTTTAAAAAATATATTTTTTAAAAGTTTATTTGCATTCTTTTTCAGGTAATACTTTACCTCAGAGGTAACTACTATTCTGACTTTTATCACTGTAGATTAATTAGTTTTGTCTATTCTTAAAATTCTTATAAATGGAATCATATAGGATATTTATTTTGTGTTTGCCCTCTTTTGCTCAACATAAAGTTGATAAGATTCATCAGTGTTGTTTTGCGTACCAATAACTCACCCTTTTTATTGCTCTATAATATTCTATGGTATAAATGTAACAAAATCCATCCATTCTCCTGTTGATGGACATTTGGGTTGTTTCCTGATTGGAGCTGTTATGAATAAAGCTGCCATAAATATTCTTATACAAGCTTTATGGTGAATATATGCACTCATTTCTCTTAGGTATATAATTAGGAGTGGAATTGTTGGACCATAGGGTAGACATATGTGTAGCTTTAGTAGATATATTGGTCCCTCTTTCTCTGCAGGGGATATGTTTTAAGACTCAGAGCAGACGCCTGAAACTGCTGACAGTACCAAACCCTATATATGTTTTTTCCTATACTTACATACCTATGATAAAGTTTAATTTCTAAATTAAGCACAGTAAGAAAGAGATTAATAATAACTAATAATAAAATGGAATAATTATATGTTATAATAAAAGTTATGTGAATGTTCTGTTTCTCTCAAAATATCTTAAAATTTTTGGACTGTGGTTTATTGCAGGTAACTGAAACCATGGAAAACAAAACCACGGATAAGGGGGTACAACTGTACTGCCAGTTTTTCAAAATCATTTTAACAGTGTACACTCATACCAGCAGTACATGAGAGTGACAATTCCTACATATCCTTGCCTATCCTTGTACTGCCAATCTTTCTATTATTAGTCTAATAGTTATACCATCCTAGTGAATTCTTCTTTTTATCAGTACGTAGTCAGCTTATTTATTCCCAATAATGCTTTATGTTTGGTGTGACTATACATATATTCACTTTATTTTGCATAGTATTCGTATGGTGTACTTTTTCATTCTTGTACTCACAATGTTTCTGTGTCCTTATATTTTAAGTGAACCACTTATAAGCAGTATAACGATTAGATTTTGTTATTGTTTTAAAATTCAATCTTTCCATTAGTATTTCAACTGGAGAGTTTAGTATGGTTAGTGATGTATTTGTATATAATTTTTTGTCAGTTGAAACCCCAGAAGGAAACACATGTACCATATGTAAGGGACCATTTACAAAGGTGTGGTCAGGGCATAGAAAAACCAAAAAGGAAGTAACCAGAGCTCATAATGGCAGGCTCCATTTCCACCATAAGTGCTGAGGGAATGAGAAGAACAAGTGGTTATGGGGACCTAGAGACAAAGAAGACTATGCATAGAGAAAGGGTGACCTGACGAGAACTAAGACCTTTGGTTAAGGAATACAGCCAGCTTGATGTAGCCCTGCAGTGAGCAAGCTGGGGAAATAAATACTCAACCTCACTCTCCTTCTACTTTCTGATCTTCTGCTCTTCCTCTACTTTGGATGAACCCAAACAGAAGTCAGATAGCAAGGGAGTCTCTGGATTATGTACAGAAAAGTTAATCTCTCAGGGCACATAGCCCAGTGAAAAAGTATGTAGAGAGAGTGAACCTGGAATGACAAAGATGTCCAGCCCACACTTCTACTTTACTAATATATATTTTCTATTTATCTTGCTTTTAAAATTTTGCTTTATTTAGGTATACTTCGCATGCAATTAACTGTATGTAAATAAAATGCACAATATGACAAATTTGGACACATATATATACCCATGAAGCCATCGCCACAATCAAGATGATAAATACATCCATCACTCTCAAAAGATTCCTCATTCTCCCTGGTAATCCCTCCCTAATGGCCCCAACCCCTGTGCCCAGACAACCACTGACCTGCTTTTGTTCACAATAGTTAAGTTTGCATTCTCTAGAATTTTATATACATGGATTCATATTGCACATTTTTTTGGTCCAGCTTCTTTCACTCAACATAATTGTTTGAGATAATTCATGATGTTGCCTGTGTCAATAGTTCATTGCTTTTAATTGCTAAGTAGTATTCCTTTGTATGGAGATCCCACAATTAGTATATACATTTACCTGTTGATGGACATTTTGGTTGTATACAGCTTTTGGCTGTTACAAATAAAGCTATGAATATTTGCTTACAAGTTTTTGGATGTGTGCTTTTATGTCTTTCATTTAAATACCTAGGAGTTGCTCTGGATCATATAGTAGCTGTATGTTTAACTTTTTAAGAAACTTCCAGGTTTCCCACCAGCAGTATATGAGAGTTCTAGTTCCTCCATATCCTTGTCAACAGTTGGTGTAGTCCATCTTTTTATTTTAGCCATTTAAATAGTGGGTAATTGTATCTCATATGGTTTTAATATGCATTTCCCAAGTATCTAGTGCTATTGAGCATCTTTTCATGTACTTTCTTGTAATTCATATGTCTTCTTGGTGAGGTATCTATTTAAATCTTTTTCCCATTTAAAAAATTGGATTTTTTTCCTTTCTTATTATTGAGATATGAGTGTTATTTATATATTATGGACACAGGTTCTTTTTATCAAATATGTGATTTACAAATATTTTTGTCTAGACTGTGGCTTGTCTTTTTATTCTCTTACCAGTGTATTCAAAGAAAAGAATTTTATTACTTATATGAAATCCACTTTATCTACTTTAATCTTTATGAATTATGATTTTGGTGTAATATATGAAAAATCATTGCCTAACCCAAGGTTGCAAAGCTTTTCTCCTATGTTTTTCTCTAGAAATGCTATAGTTTAAAATTTTGCATTCAGGTCTATGATCTATCTTGAATTAATTTTTCATATGGTAGAAAGTATGGATTAAATTTCATTTTTTGGAATATGGAATATGGATATTAAATTATTCTAGCATCACTTGTTGAAAAGACTATCTTCTCTCCAATGAATTGCTTGTGCCTTTTTGTCAAAAATGCTCAGGTATATTTCTGGATTCCTTATTCTGTTCCATTGATTTATTTGTTTATCTTGATGGAAATACCATCAAGTCTTGAGTACTGTAACTTCATAAGTCTTAAAATCAGGTAGCATTAGTCCTTCATCTTTGTTTTTCTTAAGAGTAATTTTAGTTAGGGCTTGCTTTTAAAATTTGTTAGGCGGTAACAGAGCAGTGCTTAGTCTAGGGCTAATTATTTCCCACTAATGATGAAACACCCTTCCAAGCAGTCTGTGAAATGCACCATTCATTTTGCATTTTCCAATATGGATGCTGGATACAAAAACTATTTCTGGGCCTGGGGTAGGGGACCTGTGGTTTTCTGATTTCAAGATTATTCTTTTTTAAGCATCAAAGTGTGCAAGAAAAGCTTCATCTTTCTCTGCTGTACTCCTTTTAATGAAAGGATTTGTACTGTAAAATTTGGATTCAGTCCAAAGGCCGCACTCAAGGATCTAGAAGGCCACATGTGGCCCGAAGGCTGCAGGTTTCCCACCCCTGCAGGGGAAGGTCCTTTTCCTGGCCTCAGCCAGTTTCCTCACACATATATTGATCCATTCTTTGCTGAATATTTGAGGACACCCTCTGTATTTATTTCTCTTTACTGAATTTTTTTAGTTCTTTTATTAAAATTTCAAAATATTAAGGGGGTACGAATGTTTTAGGTTACATGGATCACTTCTATGATGATTGAGTTCCAGCTAAAGATGTGTCCATCACCCAAATAGTGTTCATAGTACCTGTTAGGTAGGTTTTTGCCCTTCCCCACTTCCTCCCTCCCCTCGGTTGATTTCCACTGAGTTTTACTTCCCTCTGTGCACATGTGTGTTCATTGGTTAGTTCTAATTTAATAGTGAGTACATGTGGTGTTTGTTTTTCCATTCTTGAGACACTTCACTTAGAATGGTCTCCAGTGTCATCCAGATTGTTACAAAAGGTATTAATTCATCTTTTTTTGTGGCTAAGTAGTACTCCGTGGTATACATGTACCACATTTTATTAATCCACTCATGAATTGATGGTACTTGGGTTGATTCCACATCTTTGTGATTGTGAATTGTGCTGCAATAAACATTCAAGTGCAGGTGTCTTTTTGATGAAAAGTCTTTTTCTCCTATGGTTAAATGCCCAATAGTGGGATTGCTGGATCAAATGATAGGTCTACTTTTAGTTCTTTGAGGAATCTCCATATTGTTTTTCATAGAGGTTGTACTAATTTGCTGTCCCACCAACAGTGTATAAGTGTTCCTTTCTCTCTGTATCCATGGCAGCATCTATTGTTTTTGGATTTTTTGATAAATGCCATTCTAACTGGGGTAAGGTGATGTCTCATTGTGTTTTAATTTGCTTTCCCCTGATGATTAGTGAGGTTGAACAGTTTTTCATATGTTTATTGGCCATTTGTCTTTCTGCTTTTGAGAGGCTTCTGTTCATGTCTTTTGCCCACTTTTTGATCTTGTTGTTTGTTTTTTTCTTGCAGATTTGCTTGAGTACATTGTAAATTCTGGTTATTAGCTCTTTATCAGATGTGTAGCTTGCAAATATTTTATCCCATTCTGCAGGTTGTCTATTTGCTCTGTTTAATGTTTCCTTAGCTGTGCAGAAGCTTTTTAGTTTAATCAAGTCTCATTTATTTATTTTTATTGTTGCTGTGATTGTCATTGGGGTCTTCTTCATAAATTTTTTGCCTAGGCTAATATCTAGAAGAGTTTTTCTAATATTTTCTTCTAGAATTTTATGGTTTCATGCATAAAATTTAAGACTTTTCTCTATCTTGAATTAATTTTTGTGAGTGGTGAGAGGTAGGGGTCCTGTTTCATTGTTCTACATGTGGCTATACAATTTTCCCAGCAACATTTATTGAATAGGGCTTTTTTTCCCCAATGTACATTGTTGTCTGCCTTGTCAAAGATCAGTTGATTGCAGGTAGATGGCTTTATATCTTGGTTCTCTTTTCTGTTCCATTGGTCTATGTCTCTGGTTTTGTACCAATATCATGCTGTTACTATATATAGCCTTGTAGTATAGTCTGAAGTCTGGTAATCTGATCCCTCCAGTTTTGTTCTTGTTGCTTAAGATTGCTTTGGCTATTCAGGCTCTTTTCTGGTTCCAAATGAAGTGTAGAATTATTTTCTCTAGATCTGTGAAGTATGACTGCAATTTCATGGGGATTGAATCGAATTTGTAAATCACTTTGGGTAGTGTGGACATTTTAACAATGTTGATTCTACAGATCCATGAGCATGCTGTGTTTTTCCATTTATTTGTATTTTCTTCAATTTCTTTCCTCAGAGTTTTGTACTTCTCCTTGTAGAGATATTTCACCTCCTCAGTTAAGTATATTCCTAGGTATTTTATTTTCTTTGTAGCTATTATAAATGTTACTGAGTCTTTGATTTGACTCTCAGCTTGATCGTTATCAGTATATAGAAATGCTACTGATTTATATACATTGATTTTGTACCCTGAGACTTTGCTGAATTTATTTATCAATTCAAGGAGACTCATGGCAGAATCTATGGGGTTTTCTGGTTACAAGATCATATCATCAGCGAAGAGCAATAGTTTGACCTCTTCTTTCCTGATTTGGATACTCTGGCTAGGACTTCCAGCACTATGTTGAATAGAAGTGGTGATAGTGGGTATTCTTGTCTTGTTGCAGTTCTTAGGTAGAATGATTTCAACTCATCCCCATTGAGTATGATGTTGACTACAGGTTTGTCATATATGGCTTTTATTATTCTGAGATATATTCCTTCTATGCCTAGTTTGGGTGCTGGATTCTGTCAAATGCTTTTTCTGCATGTATTGAGATAATCAAATGGTCTTTGTTTTTGCTTCTGTTTATATGGTGAATCACATTTATTGATTTATGCATGTTGAACCATTGTTACATCCCTGGGATGAAGCCCACTTCATCCTAGTGGATTATTTTTTGATGTGCTGTTGAATTCGGTTTGCTAGTATTTTATTGAGGATTTTTGCATCTGTGTTCATAAGGGATCTTGGTCTGTAGTTTTTCTTTTTTTGTCATGTCCTTTCCTGGTTTTGGTATCAAGGTGATACTGGCTTCATAGAATGAGTTGGGGAGGATTTCCTCCTTCTCGATATTATGGAATAATTTCTGTCTTATGGGTACCAGATCTTCTTTGTAGATCTTATAGGATTCAGCAGTGAATACATCTAGTACAGGGCTTTTTGGGGGGGGAGGTTTTTTTTTTTTTTTAATAACTGTTTTGATCTCACAGTTTGTTATTGGTCCGTTCAGTTCTATTTCTTCCTGGTTGAGGTGTTGGGAGGTTGTGTGTTTCTGAGAACTTGTCCATTTCCTCTACGTTCTCTAGTTTATGCACATAGAAATTTATATAGTGCTCATAGATGATGTTTTGGATTTCTGCAGTATCAGTTGTAATGTCACTATTGATACATGGGATGTTAGTCTGTTCATTGTTTTGGGTGGTCCCTTATTGCTTTGTTTTTATTCTATTGTTTTTTAGGAGTTGCGAGTTTGTTTGTTTGTTGTTGTTTTTTTTTAAGGTGAATTTACACTGGTGGGTATCTGTTGTGCTAATTGTATGTAGTGCTGTTCTGAGTACTGAGTATTTCATGCAGGGCAGGTCTGGTCATGGCAAATTCCCTCAGTGTTTGCTTGTCTGGAAAAGACTTAAATTCTCCACCAATTGTGAAACTTAGTTTTGCAGGATATAAAATTCTAGGCTGGCAGTTGTTCTGTTTAAGTCAATTGAAGATGGGACCGCAATCCCTTCTGGCTTGTAAAGTTTCCACTGAGAATTTTGCAGGTAGTCTGATGGGTTTTCCTTTGTGGATTATTTGAAGCTTTCATCTTGCTTGCAGAATTTTCTCCTTCATTTTGACTTTGGCCACGTTGATTACTATGTGTCTTGGAGATGACCTATTTGCTATAAATCTTCCTGGTGTTTGATGTCCATCTTGTATCTGCATGTGTGAATTTCTGGTTATATCAGGAAAGTTTTCCTCAAATAGGTTTTCTGTGCCTTTAGTTCTTTCTTCTCCCTCAGGAATACCTATAATTCAAATGTTAGTTCACTTCACATAGTCCCATATCTCTCTCAGTGATTGCTTGGACTTTTTATATTCTTCTCTGCCTCTTTGAATGACTGGGTTACCTTGAGAGCCTTGTTTTCAAGCTCTGAGATTCTTTCTTCTCCTTGGTTTACCCTGTTGTTAAAGCTTTCTGCTGCATTTTGAAATTCCCTAAATGACTCTTTCATTTCTTTAAGTTCTATTATTATATCCTCTCTTATGTTGTCTAGCTCTCTGGTGACTTTCATTTTTTCATTGATTTTCTGAAAAAAAAAATTTTTGGCTTCTTTTTGTTGGTTTTCAACTTTCTCTTCTATTCCATTATCTTGTTTACCAGCCATATTCTGAATTCCATTTCTGTTATTTTAGCAATTTCCTTGTGGGTTGGGTCCACTCCTATAGCTCCACTATGTTCCCTTGGTGGTGTCAAACTATTTTGTTTTTTCGTGTTGCCGGAGTTCTTTTGGTGGTTTCTTTCATATGGCTCCTCTTCTCTCACTTCTGGGTTAATAGGATTGCAGAACACCTGTTCTCCTTTGCTGACTCTCTCAGACCAAGTCCAGGAGTGACAGCTGCTCAGGGCTGGGGATTCTGAGTGAAATGTTGGACCTCGGGTAGACTCTGCTGGCTCAGTGGTAATTGTCAGGATTCAGTAGTGTTGTCTTGGGTTCCAGGCATAATTCTGGAGTCTCAGTGGTGGAGTTGCAGGCCAAGCAGGGGCCCTGGAACTACAGGGGCCAGAGCCTCAGACTTAGGCATGGTGAGAGCTTCAGAGATAGCTCTGAGGATTTCAGGAGCAGAGCCACCCAGAGCCACCAGTGTGTGGACTGCTGATGCCCTGTCATGCAGTCTCAACATCCTAGGGTCCTTATCGGCAAACCAGCATTGATGTTTGGCCCAGGTTTTCTCCCCACACCTAGAACCCACTGATGCAGTTGCCCCCCTAAGGCTTCCCAAGTGGTACTTGTGGTGTCTGGGGCTCCTGCTCTGTTTGGCTCCCATGCTGGCAAGGAGGCTTGCTTGGCCCACAGTCACAGGGCACTACACAGGAGAGTACCTGTTCCTTCTCTGGCCCAGCAAGGTTGAGGCAAATGCTATTGCTGGAAGCCTGGGTCCCATGTAGACCTGGCTCTGTGCACCAGAAAAATCAGGATGGCATCAGTTGCAGAAACCTGGGATTCGCAAGCACCAGCTCTGTGCTGCCCCTGTTCTCCAATGGAATGTCTCTGCACAGACTCTGAGCAGCTCCCCGATCAGTCCAGAGGTCTGCAGTGGAGCATGGAGACCCCTCACAGATCCAGCTGCTTGTAACTTTTGTTTCTCTCCTAAAAATAGTGTCTCCTTGGGGTACTTCTATCCTGCTGTCTTCCCCTCTTCAAAGCAGTGTGAATTGTATGGGGACTCCCCCCCCCAGCTTAATCTCCAAGATGGTGGGTAATACTTGTGAGTAAGAATCAGCCACACCCTGTTTGATTGAGTTGGTAGATACCGTAATGAGGTATAACGTTCTGTCTGTCAGTGGTTGATGTTTGCAGGAAAGAGCCAACTGCAGAGATGTTCTTTTGTGATAAACTCTGGTCCTTCAGGTGGAGCACTTGAATGCCCCAGGCTTTGGGAGAAGGCTTGTGGCTCCTAGGGTGTTGCTCAATCTCTCCCATAGCAGAGGTGGGTGGAGGGGCGAGGATGCAGTTAGGTTGTGAGAGTCTGAAAGACTTTGAAAAGCCTCAGCAGGGCTCCGAGGTCATCTTCCCAGACACAAGGAGGAGCCACTGGGAGAAGGGTCAAGGCTGGCTCTCCAAGCTGGAAAGGCCGCTTGTGAGGGAGGCAGAGTACTTCCCAGACTGGCTGTGGGGTGTGAACTCCATCCCTCTTGTATTGTCCCTGCCCTTCCGCCCGAATGCACTGCACTGGGTTGCTAGGGTGTCACAGGCTGGGATTTTCCCCACCAGAAGTCACGCCCTAGTAGCCAGCACGGTTTTCCTGTGGAGGGGGTGGGCGCTTCCCCAGTTCACCACGTCTCAGACCCCCAGAGTTTTCTCACATCAGTTCAGCCCATGGGCTCCCTTGCCTCCCAACTCCAGCTCCTAAACCTTCACCCCACCCCGTGTCCCCCCGCAACCCAGTCGAGTCCTGGGGGCATGGAATCCAGCCTGCATGTCTGACTCACTGGCATGTGTCTCTGTGAAGCACCAGCAGGCAGGGAGTTCGCAGATTTGGATCCTCTGGGTCCCCGGCAAGTCCTCAAGGGTAGAGGCGTGGGCCCCAGTCTCTGTGGAAGCTTCAGCCTGCAGGATGTGCCAACCAGCGGGGAGGCGGGCCACTTGCCAAATTCCCAGGTGAAACTACTCTTCTAGTTGCAGTGGGTGGGGGAGGGACAAGGAGAGAGAAGAGTTTGAATGAAAGAAAGCTGGCTCTCCTGTCTCTGGATCACCCTTGACAGGGAACCGGGTACACAGAGTGTGTTAGCTCTGGGATCACGCAAGTTCTCCCCACAATTCTGTGGTTGCCTCAGTGCTTGGGTTTGTGGGGGTGGAAAAGTTTCCCAGTAGCTTGGTAGCCCACTGATCACTGAAGGACTGTGAGAGGGAGAAAGGGATTCCCACCTTACCCCTTTGCTGGGCTCTGAGCCTCCCTGGGTTTGGTCGTCGCTGATATCTTTTTCTCCTTTATCCTCATTCTTCTCTGCTTCACAGTTTTCCTCCACGAGGGCCCCAACAGGCTCCAGCACCTCTCTTACTGAAACTCACCTGCCCTGCATCCCGTCTCCCGTCTGCCCTCTCCGAAACCCTTCTTTCTCTCTGGGATGGTCCAGCAAGCCACGTCGCTAGTCAGCCATCTTGCCCCATCTTCTCCTTATTTTACCGTAAGTAGTGTTTCCCCCAAGATTTATCAGGAAGTCGACTAAATAATAAGTCTTTTAGAGAGTGTGTTTAATATTTGATTTAAAGCAAAAATAATGTAACTTTATTTCCAGTTGATGACTTATAAAATGCTTCAGAAAATAGAATTCTGATACTATTTCAGTCTTCAGGGCATCTGGATAGACTCAATGCAATGATTATTCAGTATCTTGAGTCAATCTGGTTAGTGACTAACCGCTTTTTCTAATAGAATTCTTGAATTTCACTCTGACCCATCCTGCCTTGTGTCCAGCTATAAAAAGTCTGGTTAATGTACTAATAATACTAGAGAGCTCTTTCTGTCTTTTTCTGACAAATTGCTTAGCACAATCAGAGCAGCTCCCTTTAGACTGGCAGCAAGAAATAGTGCTTTCTGCTCCTCAGTCCGATGGTTCATTTGGCTTATTATTTTAAATTGGGCATAATAAGCTTCCCAGGCTGATTTTCCTTCAGCGTTGACTGGTCTCTGCATTGGCTGATTACACAAATTGACCATATTGCCACTTGTTTCTGGTTCTTAAGACTAGAAACTTGATTCAGGATTCCACAATGGAAAGGAATATTGCAATCCTTCTGCCTTAACAGGGACTTTCTTTGTTTGACTTTTAGCTGAAGAGGGATATAAACCAAGTTCCCAGAAATTTTATTCTCTTCCTCATATTGTATTCAGTGTTTATTATTCCTCTTATTAAAGCAATACTTTGATAATTAAGGATTCTCTGCCTATTAAATTCTTGATATTTTGTTTCTCTGTTTGTTAAATTGTGAGTTTCCTGATGTGGTTTGTCTGTTTTGTTTTATATTTTGTAAGCAGAAGTGTGTTGAGCAAGTGAGTTTCCTTTTGCAAATCCTGGTGGGCACTTGCCATTTAGTCTGAGATTTTTAGATTTATTTTGTATCATTTACTATAATGTTAATTGATTTGATGTTACTTGAAATTCCTTTAGCATCTGAAAATCCACATTGAGCTGTGATGTAATAAACTCAAAACATTTTAATTGTTTACCCTGCTCATTCATATGTGTACATTTAACTCTGTGAACTTCATAGTTAAAAAATTGAGAAAGTTCAGTTGATGGGAGGGCATTAAGATTTCTCTTCCCTCCGTCCTTTTCCTAAGAAGACTGTTCCAGTTAAGTATGATAGAAAACAATGTGTAGGGTATGTTATTGCACAACATATAATATAGAATAAGCGTAGATGGTTCTAGGGATATAGGCACCAGACCTCTCTTAGCTGCCTTCTGGTCCAGCTTTCCTTGGTGTTCATGATCTCTTCATTATACTTGTCTTAACTTATGCAAGCTAACTTCTATTGAATAAGAAGAGCTATCTCAATTGTTGATTTCAAATCAATTAATCATCCAGGCACCAGCAATTACTTTTATACCCAGCTATCTATAACTCTGGTTATTAATATTAAATAACTTCTATAATCTACACTCATGAGTATAGTTTTTTAGTTCTTGGAATGATGTCCTCTTAGAAATTGATTTTGGGAAATCCATTAAATAATTTGCCATAAATTATCTTATTCCTCTTATTCCAACATTCATCTGTGGGAGGATATAAAAGGAGTCACTTCTGGTTTTAGTTGATATTCTTACTTCCCAGGGTAGCCAGTAACAAATCTTGGGGTGGGAAAAAAAGGAGTAAGGAAGCAAAATATCTGGACTCATTTTGAAACCTAGCTTTTATACACAAGGATCTCCTTATTTGATTATTGTATCCACATCCTAAAGTTATGAGGCAGTCTAGGGAAAAGTGGTCATTACCCAGAAATATCCATTACCAAACTAATTGCTTACACAATTAATCCCCATGCAACTATCTTTCCTGGCTTAGCAGAACATTTCTATCAGCCTATTGTGCCAATGCCTTGGTCAGTCTTTCACTGACTATCAAATATTATAAAAAGTCAATAATATGATACAATATAATACAAATTGACTGAAAAGAGAAATTACATATATTTCAAAAGATGTAGAATTTTATGAACTCAATGAAAGTAATGTGGGTGAACTGCATGAATCACATTTTAAGCCATTATTTGACATATAAGGATCCGGCAGAGCTCATTTAACAACTAGAGAAGAGAAATCAAGAAGACAGCTGACTAAATAGAGAATGTGAATATCAGAGGCTTCAGTAAGACCCTTGGAAAAACCCAGTAAGAAAAACTTTAAGTAGTTTCCAACTGATAATCTTGTGCTGTGGAAAAGAAATGTGAAATGATGGTTATATTATGTTGTCTCACAATTTTCTTGGGAAAATTACAACAGAAAAATCAATGTTGATTCAATCTTCTTGATTCTAAGAAGTTCTGCACTGAATTATCAAATATATTTTGTTATTTATCAAATAAAATGCATCTGCTTTCATAATTTGTACTTTAATTTTAAAAATAGTTCTAAGCAAATTCCTTTGAACTATGTACTATCCAATTATGGTTCCATTTTTAGTGATTCACTGGGAGATAGATGCCTTTCGCTGGCACCAAAGAACCCTGGGTGATGACAATCTCTCAGGCAATGAAGTGATTCATTTTCTTCTTTTCTTTCACCCTCCTCTGCTCTCCACTCCATCCTTCTTTTAGCTCCTTGCTTTCTCTACCTCTGTCCTTACTATTCTTTTGTTTTCTTCTGTCCTGTCCATTATCATTTCTTTGGTGAAGCCCCAGCCCCTAGAAAACCAGGTGGGTGAGTGTGTGTTAGTCAGTCTCCTGAGATGTTTGTTAAGCTGTTGAATTATTTGCAACTTCACTTTATTAGGGAACATAGATGCATTTACACATCTATACTCCCCCTATTTCTAACCATTTAAAACAACTAGTCATATCCTGTGAAGGCTGCTTAATTTTTACTTAATCTTAAGAAAGGAGAAAAACCATTATAGTGATAATTAGCTAACCTCCCCTTGAGGAGAATAATTGAGGCAGGAAGCTACAGAAGGAGAGAGTAAGGAAAGTGCTTTCAGAGAAGGGGTCTGAGTCTTTAAGAATGTCTCCTGATCCCTTTTGAGAATCAACCTCAAATTTTGTATATGATAAATGCTCAATAAATATTTGTAGATCAGCTAATTGGCAAATAAGAGACCAGTCCTAGGACCCAGTGTTTTATTGTATTGTCAATTCACCTCTAGAGCCAAGTCATGAACAAGCCTGGGTGCATACCCATGTTGCCTTTGTTGATCACTGCTATATAGATCAGTGTTTCTCAACCACACAGGGAGCTTCAAATCCCGATGTCCAGGCCACACCCCAGGCCACACTTTTGGGGTGAAAGCCAGCACTAGTCTTTATAAAGCTCCCTTGATGATTCCAATGTGTAGTCAAGTTTGAAAACCGTAGTCTTAGATGATGATACCTCTGTGTACTTTCCTCAAGGTGGACTCTTTGTGGCTCTGAAGTCTCAAATAGTCAATTTTACTTTCTACAGCAAACCCCAGTACAGGTAATTCGATTCTGATGGAAAGGCTCAAAATTGTCCTGGGTATATGGCAAAGCTGAGGGCTCAGCCTGGATGCTATAACTTACCTACTTAGGTTGGGGTTAAATGAAGGCTCTCGACTAAGGAAAAGCCTTTTTCACATACACAAATCTCAGGCAGACCTGCCACGACTCCTCCTAATGTCCTTTTAATCCAAACAGCAGCTCTTTGAAAGTGTGCCGTGGTTGGAGAGTGACTGGAGGAGACATTCCTCCCGGAGCTGTGCTCTTTCTCCTGTGGTCTTTCTCATGGTTGTTGTCGGACTCACTTCTTGAGGAGTGAAGGATGAAATATCTCCGTGGTCTTCTTGCCCGGCAACCCTCACTTTTTGGGTGATAGCCAGCACAAAATTGTCTAGAAACACTCCTCCTACCCCAAACTATGGTCAAGTATGAACCTAGAAAACAAATTAAGTAGACAAAGCTGATGCCCTGGTAAGAAGCCTGCATTTTAAACTGTGCACATCGCAAAAAGAAAAAAAAATATATATATATATTCGCTAGGATGTAATGTAAACATTGACTTACAAGCTTTGCTGTGCTCCCTGTTTGTGTTGTATAAGTAGCTTGTTGAAACTGAAGAGGAAAGAGATTTATCATCTTACTTATACAAGTCAGGCAATGTTCTGTTGCGGGGGAGAGTGATTTCAGGAACTCTTTAAGAAAGAAGACTGTGAGTATTTGGTCTTAATAAACAGTGAAATGAAACAAGACGGTAGCATTTGGAGAAAAGAGATTAATCTACCCAGAAAAGCCAAGTTAATGTATTAAGTAATAGTATAGAGTGCAAACTATGTTACACTGCTACTATGCAAAATATAGTTGCAAACTCTTCCATGTATATTTATTTAAAATAACATTTTTGACATCACAAGAGATATAACTAACATATATTGAATGCTTAGCAAATATAAAGCACATTTATTCCTCAGGACAATTCTGTGTGGTGAGCTATGATACTTACTTTATAGATGAGGCAATAAGAAGTTATGCAAGTTACCAAAGGTCACACAGCTAGTAAGTGGCAAAGCCAGAACTCCAACTAACAGTCCAGCTCTGGATTCCATGTGTATTAAGTTGACTTTGATTGGTCTGTGTTATTCAGTTTAGCATAACTACTGAAATTGCTTATTTTACTTTCTTGAAGCTGAGATAAAATCTTGTGGATGGAGTCACTAATTCTGCTGGATTCATTTGAGATAAATGATAATTACTAGTGCCATCTAGTGATGTTTATTTTGCCGATCTGATGTAATAAATGGAGAATTTCTGGCAGGACATTGAAGGATCAATTGATTTATTCACAAGTATTTATTTTCCTGAACTGAAAATTAGATTTAGTCATTTAATAACTATTTTTTCTTTGATAACGATTGGAGAACTAACAACTGTTAGGCAATTACAATTTGTTTAATTTCTACAATAGCTAACTCAGACTCATTTGGAAATTTTAAAGAGAGGAAATTTTACATTGACAACAGAGACTGCAATAGCTTGAAGAAGTTTAGGAAAAGTTATATAAATTAATGTAGATCCTAGTGAAAGGCACCTTACAACATGAAGCGAATGCAAGTAGACTTTCCTATAATTGGTTCAGGGCGTGCTTCAAAATGTGTTGTATATCACAGCTGCACTTGAGGACGGTATCTTAGAAATTCAGAATTTAAAGATCTATAGCAACTAGTACAGTACCTGGCCCTTAGTAGGCACACATTAAATATTTGTTGCATGGATATTATAGAATGGATTTAAATCACTGCCACAAGACAAGGAAACAAGCTCAAATGTCTCTTTTTTTTAAACAACGTTTTACTTCCATATTTTTCTACCCAAAATGTATGTGCTAATATCACTAATGAATATTAATTGAATGGGTCAGATTCAGCTACTTGATACTTAAGATAAAAGATTATCTTGAAAGAAGACAGTAATCACATTTCTTCTGATTTCCTCAAGTCACATTCTCCACCACCTTCTTCTTTTTTTCTTTTTTTTTGAAACAGAGTTTCACTCTGTTGCTTGGGCTAGAGTGCCGTGGCATCAGCCTAGCTCACAGCAACCTCAAACTCCTGGGCTCAAGTGATCCTCCTGCCTCAGCCTCCCGAGTAGCCGGGACTACAGGCATGCGCCACCATGCCTGGCTAATTTTTTCTATATATATTTTTAGTTGTCCAGCTAATTTCTTTCTATTTTTAGTAGAGAAGGGATCTCACTCTTATTCAGGCTGGTCTTGAACTCCTGACCTTGAGCGATCCTCCCTCGTCGGCCTCCCAGAGTGCCGGGGTTACAGGTGTGAGCCACCACGCCCAGCCACCACCACCTTCCATTCCTAGTGTCAGTATTGTTTGTCTTTACTTGGTAATCCTTTTTTTTTTTTTTTTTAACTTGATCTTTGTTCTTTAGTTGTTTGAAATATATCATCCACTTTCAACCTCATTAAAGAACACATGTGCACTTGGGACATTTTATCAAGTCACCTAATATCCGTGCTTTTTGTTTTTAGTTATCTACTTTTTAGAAAAAATAAGTAATCCTACCACAATACCATCTGTCCTTTTCTTTCTTTTCTAGATGGTCGAGGTGCAGGAAGTTCAGAGTCTTGTGGTCACTCCTTCAGACTCCTGTTGTCAGTACAGACACACACAGACATTCGCCAACACCCAGCCTTCTTTTCAATTCAGCATCTTCAATTTTCCACGTGATGTTTTGAATCCATATTATCTTTCCAGTTCTTTCTACTCAGTCTGATATTGGAGACTGGCCCAAGAGGGAGCAAAACAAAATAAAACAAACAGAAAACCAAGTTGGGTGTCACGCACCCCTATCAGCACCTCTGAGCCAGTGGATGGCACCAAGAAAATCAGAGGTGACGATTTTGTGCTCTGGTTTCTGCCCTGTCATGATGCAGACAATAATACTTATCTGCTAAGGGGTTGGTGAACCTCAGGTGAAAGTTATTGTAAATAATGGCCACACAACTGTATTGTTTTAACCCAATCCCCTGTTGGATTAGAGGCAAAACCCAAGGAGGGGAGCAATGACTCTATCGCAAAAGGGGACTTTAGGTTTAACAGCTTCATTTTCAAACCTGAAATCAACACTCAGGGCTTGTCTTTGCCTGAGCTTTTGGTTGGGGCAAAAAGTGCCCCAAAGTTCTAATTTTCAGTCTGAATCTCAAAGGTAATATCTAGAAATCAATTTTCTGCTTGTCCTCTTGTTTAGTCAAGGGGAGAAATTTGCTGCTTATGAAGGCTTGAGTGCCTGACACCACTTCAAGAGAGCTCACCAGGATCACAGGTTAAGGTATCTTGTGCATAATCTCGCCCTCCCCGTGCTATAGGCAGCCTCAACCTTGACCTAGAGGGAATTTCCTTTCTAGAGGAGAGCAAGGAAATTCTGTTTCCATGTTAACAGAGGGAGGTCTCCTCCTGTCACTGACTGCTGCTGTTAGATCTGTGGGCTCTGGGAGCCCAATTATGTGTGGAAGCATTGAAAAAAGGAGCCAGTGTTCAAACTGGCGTGCAGAAGACACAGACACAGATTCTGTCAACAAATAATGGAACGTGCTGGTGTGTTGGTGCACACATTGGTGGTTTGGAAGATTACCTTTGAAAGTGGACTTACTGTGCAATCGGAAATGAGCTGAGACCCCCATTTCTACCTTTCCTGCTTGGATGGTCTGGATGCCATCGACACAGGCAGCAGAGAAAATAACAGCAGGGTTAACTGTTCATGCAAGTGTAATAATAGTCTTTAACAGGAGAAGAGTAATTACCTTTGTCTAGTTTTCTCTGCTGTAAAATGTAATAAAATAGAGACCAGTGTCTACTGCTGATATGTACCATGCTTCTCTTCTGAAATACATGCCAATGACTCTGAAACACCCTTTGCTCACACGTTAAATTCACATCTTAATTTAAAAAAAAAAAAAATCCATTACTGTTGGGTAGATTCCCTGAGTGCATGTGACAGCTCTCAGGCCAGTGCTATTAGGCAAGAAATCTCAAAGCCATGGGAGATTTACAGCCTGGGAGATCATAGAGCATGAGTGGGTGCAGTCCCATCCCCCATCGATTCTCCAGCATCACGATGACAGGAGGTATCCGTGTAGCAGAGGGAAGAGCTTGAGAGGGGAGGCTTCATTTGGAAATAGAAGCCCCTGTTAGCAGCCGGAAGCAGTGGTGCTGAAAAGCAATCGCTAGTGTCAAGAACTTTCTTAGCTAAGCAGTGCAGCTGGTGGCAATAAATAGCATTCTAATAAAGGAGGATGTTCAATCCATGACATAAGCACATACTGTTTCAACTACCAAACATAATTTATGAGGCTGCATATGTCTGAAATGGATTTTCCCCCTATACATTTATAAATAAAAATGCAAAGATTTCAATAGGAAGAAAAGATCTGCATTTTAAATCAAAGTAAAATGGGAAGATCAATGAGAAGTGCACTGCTTTTTTAAGTACACTATGATACATAACATTTTAAAGATGCGTTGGGTGTCATATTGTGCAACTACTTCCATTCCTAAAAAAGATAGATGCTGTTTTCTATGACAGTGAATGCTGTATTTATGACAAGAGGTCTTACAACGCTCCTCTTCTTCCCAGAAGCTGCAAAAAGGCAAACGCTTATGTTGAGTATCTTGGACCTTACTTTCGGAGATATGAGCACATGTCTTACATAAGCCATTAATGAAACCCAGCCAATTTCATATAATCCTTAAAACGGTGCTGGAGGAACTTGAAAATGATGAACCAGAAAAGCCATGTGTACTATTAGTAAGGCTTAAACAACGGGGCTCATTTGACCTCTTAACTCATTGACTCTGCATGAGTAAATAAGTTATTAGTTTTGACATAACCAGTGGTTTATTTTACCATCGACTGCTGTTCTTTGTTACATGTTCTATTCATATCACATGTTATTGCTCTTTATAATTATTGTGGAACAGAGCAATTGCACAGACTGTATCATATCCCACTGGGATAAACATTGTGGATGAGGGACCAGAAGAACTTGCCTTTGACTTAAAGTTTATTCCTACTGCTTTCTTTACATAAGAAAGATTTTTCACTGATGCCATTCACAAAACTAACTCTATGTTTTAATGACTATGGAGCCACTTTGAATAGCACTTTATCCAGGAACTCCAAATGCCAATTTGTTTTCTACTGTGAGGTGTGTGTTCAAGCTTATGAAATGAATAGCTGGTTAATCTTTTAAGCTATTACTCAAGATAAAAATCTACTGAACCTGAAAGCAAAATACAGCATTTACACTGCTGTTCTTTGACATTCATTTTCCATACTGTGCCTGGGGAACTGTTTATTAATATTATATTTTTGCTTTAGAAAGAATGGGTATTGTAAGCTCAGATGTCAAGGGACACCAATAATTCTTTATCATTTTGTTGACCTTGAAATTCATTAGTTAGTGATAGGGAAGTTGAATTTTTATTCTCCTCATGATGTAAACATTAAAAATTAGTAATGTTATATCATAAAGATATCCTGCTAAATGGATATTATTTTATGTGCTTTAATTGTACATGTAAACCCAGTCTAAATAAGGGCAGATATATTTCAAAGCATTATATCATAAAGTCGAGAATGACTATAGAATAATGTGAAAGTTTTGACATATTCTACTTGGTGAGGAGAAAAACACTTTAGATAATCAAAAGGTAGAGACCTAGTAGAAGGATTTCGCTTGACTGTATCCCCTAAACTGTTCAGACCAGATGGTTTCAGAGATATTATATATGAAGCTGATAAAGATTTCAATCCAGAGGTTTCTGGGGAATTCTAGGCAGATGCCATCAGGATGTGCTTCAAAAGTTAAACAGCAGTAATGAATTCCCTTAAATGTCTCTTAAAACGCATATGGATCGTCCAAGTCCATACTTTGATTTTGTGTGTGAGGCTGACAGCTGTAAGTCAAAACAGGGGAATGGAGCTAGTCAAAATTTTAAATCACTTGCATACATGTTCTTTCTCTAAGTTAGCAGCAGGGAAAATCTGAAAGTTTATCATACTTTTCCAGGACGCATAAATGGGCATATGGTGAGCATTAGTTATCTAAAAAAAATAAGTTTGGGTCATGGCTGAATATTAATATTGCCTCTTATTTCTGAAATCATTAGTTCAGGATTGAATTTATGTGACACACAGGCACAACATTAAAAAAATTGGTGACAAAAAACTTCTGTCATTGTTCCACACAAGAGGGACTAGAACACACCTTTGCTGTTGATTGTAGGTGGGACTTGGACAATTTATGTGCAGAAGTGGAGCTATGAGTAGTACCACTCTGACCCTCACATAGAATTTCACCCTGTATATTGAGGTTTTAAAATCATCTTGAAGTTCCTTTGGAAAAATGGGATGTAGTGGCAATTTTCTCAGTGTAGTCTTTCATTGATAATCCTCAACATTCTCACTTTTATTTTATTTTATTTTTAACAGAAGAAAATGTGTTCTCCACCGCTAATGGAATTCTTGTGGTGGCATAAAAGGTAACAATGAAAAATTTTGAGGAACATATGCACATAATGGCAATGATTCCCAAGTCTGGAATGCCATGCACAGACTCTCTCTTGAATTCTGGATTCATATTTTCACCTTTTCCAGTCTGATGTGTGCTAAATATTGGCCCTTTTCTACAGGAGAAATTTAATTACATTCTCAGTGCCCAGGAAAACTGGATTCTTATTTTCACCCTTTGTACTCTGTGGATCTTGCACTGAGAAGACTTCTCTCTTTGTTTTGGCCATTAAGAAACTTCAAGCCAGGCTGGGCATGGTGGCTCACGCCTGTAATCCTGGCACTTTGGAAGGCTGAGGCAGGAGGATCACCTGAGGACAGGAGTTTGAGACCAGCCTGAGCAACATAATGAGACCCCCATCTCCAAAATAAATAAATAAATAAATAAATTAGCCAGCTACTCAGGAGGCTGAGGTAGGAAGATTGCTTGAGCCCAGGAGTTTGAGGTTGCATTGAGCTATTATGATGCCACTGTACTCTAACCCTGGTGACACAGTGAGACTCTGTCTCAAAACAAAACAAAACAAAAAAACCTCCAAGCCAAATCTGTTTCATATCAAGTAATCATATAAGTTCCATAGCATGTATTTTGAGTGCTAATTCTGATCTCTTGACTTCAACTTATTTCTTTTCACCTCCATTTCCTCATTTATTTTATTTTTTAACCCATTGTAATGTATCTACTCCTGCAAGGCACCCCCAAATCCATTTATACAGAAACGAGGAGCATAAATAAATAAACCAACATTTTCAATGTCACTTTCTTCCCCATGTCTTCTTCTACACTTAATGCTTTAAAGCAATTATTGAGTGCTTCCTTTTCCTTGGCCACGGTTTCTATTCATTCTCCCTTTTAAATATCTCTTGAAGCCACTCCTTGGTTTCCTATGCTGCTGCCATTGTCTTAATTCAGGTGGGCCACCTGATTGGTTTCCCTTTGTAGACTCTCATTTTAATAAATTCTATCCCCATGAACATGGGTATTACTTCCCTGCCTACAAATACAAAAAGTATTATTTCTTTGCTTAAAGCCTTTTAATTGGCTTTGTATTTCCTTCAGGCTAACACGTAAATTTTGGCCATGGTGAAAAAGGCTGCTTACTATCTAGTACTAGCTTTTCTTCTAGGCTTTTTCTCTGCCCTTCCTCATAACCCCATGCAATCTACCACCCAATAATGCTAAACTGAGAATAATGCCCTGAATGTGCTATTTTTTTATGCTTCCATGTCTTAGGTTATGCTATTCTCTTTACCTGGAAATAAAAATGAGTCTCTGTGCCCTAACTCTTATCTCTATTCCCTTCTAGAGAAAGACTGCTTCTTCTGGAGGCCACTGCTCAAATGCCACTGTTTTCCAGAAATGCTTAAGCATAAGTAGTTACTCTCTTCTCTCTGACACCTTTGAACTTTGAATACATTTCTATGGTGGTGCATTCCATAAAACATTTTAAGTAATCGTTTACTTGTCCCTTTATAAGACCCTAGTTCTACAACAGTAGGGTCTTTTTATTCTTCTTTGCATCTTCAGTGTCTGGCATAAGACTTCACACATTGTAGGTGTTCTATAGATGTTTGTTAAATCAATGAATACAGCAGTGGATTACTGAGTAATTGAAGGAATTAGTTAATAAATCTCTTAGCTCTGGTCAGTAAGAGATAGAACCACATTCTCTTGCCCTATTGAAAATATAGGGTGATTTCAACATTTTTACCCTTTGTTATGGGTTGAATTGTATCCGTCCTCTCCCTCCTCCCCCCAAAAAGTTATTTTGAAGTTCTAACCCTTAGGTACCTCAAAATATGACTGTACTTGGAAATAGAGTCATTGTAGATGTTATTAGTTAAGATGAGGTCATAATGTAGAGTGAGCCCCTAATCCAATATGACTGATGTCCTTTTAAGAAGAAGTCATGTGAAGATAGAGACATACAGGGAGAATTCCACGTGACAAGAAAGGCAGAAATTAGAGTTATGCATCTGGAAGCCAAGGAACACCAAAGATTGCCATCAAATCACTAGAAGCTAGGAAGAGTCAAAGAAGAATTCCCCTATAGTTATCAGAGGCAGACTGGCCTTGCCAACAACTTGATTTTAGACTTCTGGCCTCCAGAACTGTGAGAAAATACATTTCTATTATTTCAAGCCACTCAGTATGTGGTATTTTGTTACAGTCATCCTTGGGAACTAACATATCCCCTAAGCTCACTTTTCAATGTGAGCATTACTTTTACATACCTTTTTTTCCATTTAATTATGAAAATATACATAATTCACTTCAATTTATGTTAACTTCCATAAGGTTTCTAAACAATGTTTCTCTCAAATATTTCAAATGAATACTTCAAATCCGAATGCCATATTGATCAGCAACACACTGACCTAAAAGAAGGGCCTCCCAAGGCATTATTAAGGAGACTCTCCATCTTGCCTTGCACTGGAGTATTAAAATTTCAGGGACCAGAATTAATATAGTTTTTATGAAAAACTCTAAGGAGCTTCCATTCACATGCAATAAAAATGAATCCATTTTAAGAGTAAAGTTCAATGAAATCTAACCAATGTATATACTCCATATAATCACCAGCACAATCAAAATATAGAACATTCTCATAATTTTCCCTTGTGCCCCTTCCCAACCAGTCTCCCTCCCCCATCAAACCCAGGTAACTATTGGTGCACTCCTGTTCCCAAAGATTAGATTTTTCTTTTCTAGTGTTTCATATGAATCAAGTACTCTTTTACATCTGGCTTCTGTGGCTAGGCATTACATTTTTGAGAATCATCTGTGGTGGAGCATGTATCAATAGTATATTCTTTCTCATTACTGAATAGTATTCCATGATATGAATGTACAACAATTTGTTTATCCATTCATCTGTGGATGGACATTTGAGCTGTTTCTAGTTTTTGGCTATTATGAATCAAGTTCCTATAAATATTCATTACAAGTCTTTGTGTTAACATATATTTTCATTGCTTTTGGATAAATATCCAAGAGTGGAATTGCTGGGTTATAGGGTAAGTGTATTTTTAACATTTTAAGAAATTGTTAAGCTGTGTCTAAGGGTTGTACCATTTCACCTCCCCATTAGTGATGTATAAGAATTTCCATTGTCTCATATTCTCACCAAACCTTGATATTGTCTCATACATTTAAAAATAGTTTTTGTTAGAATTTATTTCTCAAAGAGGAACCGTAATTCTTCCTTTTGTGACTTGAGTCTTGTCAGGACAATGTATGGACTATTGAAAACAAAGGTAGAACCAAGAAAAATCAAACCATTTTGATATTGGTCATAAATAATTTATCTTCCTTATTTCTGTGTAGTAATGATCATGTTCATTGAGAAAAATTGGATTGTTATACAATATAGAGGCAGATTACTTAATGAAATTAATTTTTCTTTTACAGTCTGATAAAAATGACAATAATTCACAGACAAATAAATAACTGTAGGCCTCTATGAATTTGTATGAATTTAGCTGATACAAAGATATTTAACTTTCATTTGACCTATGTATGGCATAAACATATCCTTAAATGATCTAGTTGGAAGACAACTGCTCTTTTTTGGGTTTTCACTTTTCTTCTTTGACTATGTATTGAGTCCAGGGCCACATGACAATGACTGATGACTTTATATACTGGCTGTATGCTGAATTTATATGCTAGTTGTAGATAGATTACAGATTGAGATTTTAGATTGAGAGTTTATAGAGCAGATTGTAGGTTACATATTGAGCTTATATGTGGGTTGTAGATTATAGTAGAATTACCTGTGATGTTTTATGGTTGGCCTAACTTGGATTTGCTTAGATTTCATGACTTTGTGAATTTAAGGGAAAAGTGTAGTCCATAATCCTATATCTATAGTTCTGAAATCCAAAAAGTTCTGAAAATCCCCTATTTTAAAAAATAACTAATTTGATAGCAAAACCTGATCTGACCTGAACTCATTTAGTGCCCAAACATGACCTACACTGTCATGAGGTTATTTTTGGTCTTTTCTGTCATTTAGTATAAATATTCAAAAAATTTACTGCAGAAATATTTATGCATTTGATTATGGGATACCATTGTACACCCTGCTGGGATGTTACAAATGGTATGTACACTGTATTTATTACCTTTCTAAACTCTGAAAAATTCTAAATTCTGAAATGCATCTGGGTTCAAAAGGTTTGAGACAAGTGATTTTCAACTTGTAAATCTGGTTTCTTGTCTATCCTGATGTCGTGCAGACAACCTGTGGTGAATTTGCAGAATTCAATTTCTTTGTCGCACTTGATTTGTAAGCAGCCATAAAAAATGGAAAAGTAGAATTCTTTCAATTTTGGCAGCCCAGACTCCATTCCCCCTTTCTAATAGCATCTGGCTCCTTCTGGGGAATGGCTTCTTCCCTGTTGCGGGGCTGATCCAGGGGTCTCCTTACAATATAGTAGCTGAAGAAGACAGAGAGTGTCTCCCTTTCCCTGCCTCAGTGCTATCAAAGAGTTGGGCATGTGTGATCCAAACTTGGCCATTCAGATACATAGTCTTGCAACTTCGACTCTTGGATAAACAACCTGATGACCAAATGAAAGACTGGACATCTCAGTAGCATGTGCTGACCAGCCTGTTCCTGGCTCCTAGCACTCTGGACTTCTTATTCTCAGCCTTATCCCTAACCCTAGAACCTGTAAATATGACCTCATTTGGAAATAGGATCTTTGCAGATATAATCAAGTTAAGATAAAGTCCTACTGGATTAGGGTGGACCCTAATATAACTGGAGTCTTCATAAGAAGAGAAGAAATAACATACAGACACGTGGGAGAATGCCATGTGACTATAGAGGCAGAAATTGGAGTGATCTATACACAAGCCAAGGAAGGCCCAGGATTGCTAGAACCACTTGAAACAGGAAGAGACAAGAAAGGATTCTTCCCTAGAGTCTTCGGCGAGAGCCTGGCCCTGCTGACATTTTGATTTTGAATATCTAGCTTCCAGAACTGTGAAACAATCAATTTCTACTGTTTTAAGTCACCTAGTTTGTGGTATTTTGTTACAGCAGTCCTTGGAAACTAATAGGTTGTCAAGAAATTCTCTTTTGGGTAAGACAATCAGTTTGTTTTTCTTGTTTGCCATTAGGCATTTGAATATGCTAAATAATAATCTACATAGTCGTGTGTGATTTATGAATGTTATACATTATTTAAAAATTCTAAACAGAAATATTATTAGAGAAAATGGTCAAATTTTTCTACCTGGAAAAACAGAGGAATCAAAGCAAAAAGAAAGAGAGGGAGAAAAAGAAAAACAGCTCAGAAAATCCAAATACAACATTACAGGGCAACTGAAATCCTGAAGGTTTCCAATTTAAATTATTATGTTGCTCATAGCAACAAATTAGTGAATAGCCAATCAGGGCTTGCTTTTAAAATATATCAAAATAGGCTGTCCTTTACATAAGAGAAAGTCTTCTTTATGTTATGATTGCTTTCCAAGATATATTACATTATGATAAACGATCCTGTACATTGTTTTGACAATCAGTGAATTTATGAATGAGAAACTAATTTGCCTGCAGTGATGAACTGAATTGTAAAAAAAGCATTAGCAATGATGATACCATTTAAAATTTGTTTAAGAATTGTGTTATAGTTTTGCTTTCTTTTTAATCAGGAGAAAAAAAAAAAAAAAAACACAAAACCCAGCCAAAAGGCATTTGTTTTGTAGTAACAAGCATCTGACAGCTCTCATTAGAAGAACTCACTCACAGATCCAGAGGTATAGGCTAGTTTGTTTCTCCTGTATCATATTTACATGACCTCTCTGCTATAGTATCAAGATCTCCTGTTCATGTTTTTAACCCGTGCATGGGGGAACGTCACAAACTTTTGCTGCTATTTCTTCCCCAAAGTGAAGATTTTCACCAGTTTTAGGGGGGATATATAAAAATTGGGACCCTGGGCCTAAGCATGAAATGTCCCCTTGACTCATAGGAAATATTAATAAATCTCAAGATTAAACAGAAATTATGACCACTCTTCTCCATTCATGCCTAAAAAAAACTAAGTAAAATGAAAGCCCAACAGGTCAGAGTACCCACTGAGGAAGATAAAAAGTATCAAAGGTGTATAAGTATTACTAACAGGCCTGGTAAGACTATCCATATTAAAATTTCTAGTGAATTCTGTTAGGGCTTGAAAGAGCAACTGTGCTATGGTTAGGGTATCGCTCAGGGAGGCTGGCTGGCTACCTGCCAAACAGTCTCACAGTTTGGCATTTACCTTGATGAATTTAAAGCAGAGTCTTCAGATTTGCAGGCCCTGAAATTTGATGTATTCAGCACCCTGAGACTCACATGAACCAAGCTCATGTGAACCTGATCTGTAAACCAGAATGCCAATTTATTTAATCAAAATACAAAATATAATCAGAAGAAGACCAAGTAGGATTGTTTTCTCACCAGCAAAGGGAAATCTAAATGAGAACCCAAATGGTAATGAGAAACATATTTGATACTCATGGAAACAGAACTTGGGAGATTAGCCGTACGATTCAAATTTCAATGCATTCACCTCCAGAAGCAGAGACCTACCACTGGCACTGCGGGGCTGACTCTGAGAACACCTGGCCTTCTAGCCCTTGGCAGGGTCGGTCATTCACCGCCAGCTGCTTTACTTCTGATTTTCTATCTTTTAGTCTGACTACTCTTCTACTGAAAGGCTGCTTCCTTCTCTAGTTGTTTCAATGTCATTGGTAAAGCAGCGGTTTTTGACATATGTCATCATCCTGATCTTTAGGCTGAGAGAACTCTTCCAGTCATAAACCTGACTGTGAGTTACTTGAGAATTGAGGGTAAGTCTTATTGTGTACCTGGTCCATGGTAGATAATCAGTGAAGGTTTGTTGAGTGAATGAGTGTGAATGACAAGTGCTACAGAACTATTTTGAATTTGACTTGACATGGAATAGCAGAGTGCATTGATCTTATAGATTTTTCTGCCCACCACTTTATGATAATCAAGGATACTTTTTTTAATTAAATAAAAGTATCCTTTCAAGCTCCTATTGTGCCAAACATATTCAGTTCACAGTGAAGAAGTAGCACTGACCTTTTGAATTTGTCATTTCATTTTAACAATTTAGACCATTTTCTTTTTCTGAGACAAGTTATGCAAAAAAAAAAAAAAAAAAAAAAAAATTTAGGATGCTGGTCCTAAAAAAAACTGTCAATAATTGTAACATCACATTTTATCTTGCGTTTTCCTCAGGACAAGAAACTCCTCTCATTACTGGAGAATGATCTTAGTGATCTCCCCAAGGTATTAATCCACCAATGGACACATGCATTGCATTAATTGTAGGGGTGACAAATTGTTACCCATGTTATTCACATGTGTAACATATTGGGATATATTAATTGGAAAACTAACATCTACATAAGAAAAGTTAGTTATCATTACAAAGCAAATACAAAAGAAGTAGAAGAGATATTAAAGACCATAATCATTTGTACATAACCACTCACCAGGGTTGAGAAATTGGGGGATTCTTTAGGGGCTTCCTGAAGACAATTTTCTTCTCATCTTATCTGAACGTTCTCTTGTTAAAAAAATTTGTTTAAGCATTTTATGTTCAAAGCTATTCTACTTTCTTGGATTATATGTTTTGAACTTTCAAGCAAAGTATAATGGCAATGCCAACTTCTTTCACTACACTCTCTTTTTAGGGCATTATACACTAATGACTACCAGATTCCTATCTTCAGCATAGCCTTCCCTGTGACTTCCAGACTTAATGTTCAACTGTCAATTTGACACCTGCACTTGGTTGTGTGCTAGTAGGCATCTCAAACTTATTATATCCAAAATAGAACTCTAGATTTCTACTCTATCCATTCTTCACCGCCATCACAAGCCCCAGGTCTTCCTTAGCTCTGTGAATGGTGCCACCATCTAACTATTTGATCAGGTCAAAACCTGAAAGTCATTCTTGAATCCTTTTATCTTCTCACTTTCCCTCTTCTTTGCCTTCCCTAGTCTATCCAAAATCCTCTAGGTTCTACCTCCAAACTATATCCCTTATGTATCCACCTCCACTAACCTAGTTCAAGCTACCATCATTTCTTGCCTGGTCTCTCTTTTTTTGTTCTTCAAACTTCTTCATTTTTTTGTTGTGGTAAAATATACAGATGGTCTCCAACTTACGATGGTTTGACTTTGCAATGGTGCGAAAGCGATAGGCATTCAGTAGAAACCATACTTCAAGTACCCATACAACCATTCTGTTTTTCACTTTCAGTACAGGACTTAACAAATTACATGAGCTATTCAACACTTAATTACAAAATAGACTTTGTGTTAGATGGTTTTGCCCAACTGTCAGCTAATGTAATTGCTGTGAGCATGTTTAAGGTAGGCTAGGCTAAGCCATGATGTCAGTAGGTTAGCTGTATTAAATGCATTTGACTCACAATATTTTCAACTTATGATGGGCTTATTGGGAGGAGCATCTGTAAGTGTGCAGAACAGTGGCATTAGGTGCATTTGCATTGTCATGCAGCCATCACCACCTTCCATCTCCAGAACTTTTTTATCTTCCAAACTGAAACTCTATACCCATTAAACAAAAATGCCCATTTTCCCCTTTCCTCCAGCCCATCAATCACCATTCTACTTTCTGTCTCCATGAGTTTGTCTATTCTAGGTTCCTCATATATGTGTAATCATACAATGTTTCCACTTTTGTGACTAATATATATCACATAACATGATGTCCTTGAGGTTCATCCATGTTGTAGCATGTGTCAGAATTTCCTTTCTTTTTAAGGTTGAGTGATATACCATTGCATGGACATATCACATTTTGTTTATTCATTCACCCATTGATGGACACTTGGATTGTTTCTACCTTTTGGCTATTGTGACTAATCCTGCTTCTTGTCTGATCTTTGCTTCCTCTTTTTCTCCTGAAATCTATTTGCCTCATAGCAGACAGAGTGATCTTTTAAAAATGTAAATCAGATCTTGTCAATTTTCTGCTTAATATCATTCAGTGGCTTCCACACTCAGAATAAAGTCTAAACTTCTTATCAGAATCTATGAGGCCATATAGTCTTGTCGCTGTGTCGGTACTTCCCTTTCTCCTTGTTCATTATATATAGCCACCAACCTCCTTGTCATTTTCTAACAAGACAGACTCTCTTCTGTCTTAGGGCCTTCACTGCTGCTGTCTCTCTGCCTGGAATGCTCAGATTTTTTTTTTTTTTTTTTTTTTTTGAGAAATCAGTAGCACTGCCTTTATTTAGAATTTTGATATTTGGTTCATTATAGATCTTTTTGCATGAATTTTGATTTTTAAAATGTTTCATTACAATATTCTTTATACTGGCTACTGAGTCTTTTGGTGCCCTCTCCAATTTTGCAGCCAACGCAAGAGCCCTCACATACCTCACCCTCATCCCGACTCTGGTAAATGCCCGTCCAGGGCTCATTCTGTTGGAAGGTTAAAGTCCTTATAGTCTGTGTTCGTTTCGCTATGGTCTATACAGAGATTAGTACCAGGCAAACAAGCCTTTGGTGATGCTGAAGGTGACTCTGGGCTCTGTTGATTTGAATTTGGGGTGTGGGACTCCTGCAGAAATGAAGAAGAGAGGAACATGACTTGCGATCAGAAGCTGCTCTCTTCTTTTCTCCCTTGCTTGCCTTCCTTTTTGGAGAGGTAAGGAATTATGGTGTGCCACAGTGGAATGTTTTGCACATTCTGCTGGGCTGATGTGTCACTAGTCTGTGACTTCTTAAGAAGCCACTGTACTGAGCTTATCACACTTCTCAATTCAGTTCCTGGTAGTGAAAGTGAAAGCAGTTGCAGGATTTCAGCTTTGTGACTTCCATCTGCAACGATTTCTTCTTGCTTAAATGGTCCTGTAAAAATAAAAAAACATGGCAGTCTTGGTGGTGTCTGTTTGGTTCATAGCTTTGAAGAGGGTTGGAGATTCCTCTGACCGCAGAATTGTGGGTTGTGTACATGCATGAGGTTTCCAGGTGACTGAGAAAGAGCTTAAATCTGTTTTAAATTTTAAAATCATGGGGCAATGTTGTTACAAATGGTAACACAAATATATCCTGGAATTTTCTGAGAATGACCATGTAGTGAAGCTCATTTTACTTTAAACATCCCCATACACAATTACACTAAATTGACATACAAAAAAAAAGACGATGCTTCTATTGAATCCTGCAGAATAAACATGAACTTGAGCTTCTGCTCTGTTGAGATCCTTTGAGGAAGGACATCACCTCTCTGAGATCGGGCAGCACCAGATTTTTGCATGAATGGCTCCTTCTTCTCATTTTGGTCTTTGCTATATGTCGCCTTCTTTGAACACATAATCTAAAGTGCTCCCTTCCCTCTACCATATTGCTATCTGTCACATCTCTCTATTCTTTTTTCTCTATGGCACTTGGCACTATTTAAAATTGACATTCTCATTCATTGGTTTACTTATTTATTTTCTGTCTTCCCATTTTAGTATGGACCACCATGCCACTGCTAACCAGTGGGTAGCATAACACCCTAAATAATCTGGGGAATTGAAAAGCAGTGAATTTAATGATTATGAAGTCAGTTGATTTCTTATTTTTATTGTTCTGTGGTATAGTGTATCAATCTTTTAAATGTAATACCTAAGCATTTGCAAAATGGCACACCATACTTCAGCTATTGTATGTGTCCTGTGATTGCAGTGCCCAGACTGCACTAGTACATTACTACCAGATTGAGACCAGACATCTGAAAATTGAGTATGTCCCTTGGAAGTACTTAAGGCACAGCAGATCAATATATTTGGATGGCCATGTCAAAATCAGTGTGTAATTTGTATTAAGTGAGTGTGGACACTCATAGATGGTACCTATAGATCCTTGCTGTTATTGATCACATGCTGCTGTCAGGGGAAAAAATTATGTACACACTCAAACTGTGTGTATTTATTTATAAATTGTTTATGCACTGTTAATATTTCTTTGCAAATATTAGAAAAGTTGGCAACATTAGCCAAATATATTAACTTTTTTAAAATTAAAAAGTAAATAGAGGTTCCAATGTACTTTTCTTACAAATCCTCTGGGGTGAATGCCCCCACTCTTGAGTCCACTGGCCTAATCACAGACCATGAAGGGTGTCAACAGCAAACCTCTCCTCACTGGCACTAATCAATCTTCCATCGATACACTTTGTTGGAGAACAGACAGAGTGACAGCTGTGTGTCTCTCCATGAAATGTAAGGAGAGCACTTGATGGTCTCTGGTATGACCTACTAGTTTTTTATTGAGTGAAGTTATTAATATTCTAGCCTTCATTTTTCTTCATCGCTTCCTGGTAGATATAATAGCTTCTGTTTTGTTTTGTTTTGTTAATCAAAAGAGTTGTGTTCCAGTGTGACACTAGGCAAGGTTTTTATACAGCCCATCAGGGGTTCAGATATACCCTCACTGGACAATATTTAGCTCATACTTCATCACATCATGTAATTTATGTGGAGATTTAAACTAATGGCTTTCAGACTAGGAATATTTTATATATAAAAAATTAGTTGAAACATATGTGATAATTTTGCCCATTGTTTTACATTTATTCTAATAAATATGATTAGCTTTATTTAAGAATAGATTTGTATAAAGGCCATCTTTGAATTGAAGGATGTCGTGAATTACAATAAGTTGCTAAGTTTTGGTGAAAGTGGAGGTTTATGGATGATTGGGATATCAATAGTCATTTGCTCACTGGATTGATTTTCCAGTTATGTTCTTTATAAAATTAAAAGAGAAAAGTTAGATTGTTCACCTCATAGCATTTGACTTATTACTCTGTGACCAGATTGTCTGAATAGTTTCCACCAAATTGAAAATTTCCTGTTTCCATGAGCTTTTGTAAAAATGTCTTGCCATTTTAAGAGGAGAGAGGAAAGGGCAAAGCTCTCTTCATGGGAGGCCAGGTCTATTTTTAGCGTTGCCGCTAATGAGTGTGTGACCTTCTCCAGGTCACTTCACCTCTCTAGTATGGCTGTTTTCTTATCTATTGAATGGGCACAGAAATTCCTGATCCCTTTCACATTTTTAGGAACTGCTTTAGCTCTACAGGGATAGGCATGGAAATGACCAGATAAGTGAAGAGATCTTGCCCCAAAAGCTGTTCACAGGTAAAATATTACCATCCAAATTAGTTTCACATATAAAAACCCATTTTCTTTATCTATTATTATGTTTTATTTTTATTTCAAAAGAAACTTTTTATTTTCTAATAGTTTTAGATTTACAGTTAAGTTGTGAAGATAGTACAGAGAGTTCCTAGATACTCCACACTGCTTTCCCTTATTATCTACATTTTAGATTAGTAAGATCAATATTTTGTCCTACTATAGGATGCATTTGATGAGGGTACTGCAGAATTAATTACTACGTCCGTCCCCTCTCCAAGAGGAATTAACTTCTATCCTGCCCCTCTCAGAATTTCAGATTTCTT
Source organism: Eulemur rufifrons (assembly GCF_041146395.1). Classification (NCBI taxonomy): domain Eukaryota; kingdom Metazoa; phylum Chordata; class Mammalia; order Primates; family Lemuridae; genus Eulemur; species Eulemur rufifrons. The sequence continues at coordinate 53,807,110 of NC_090984.1, forward strand.
AGAGATCAGTGCTTCTGGATATGTTTAGAGCAATCAGTAACTTCGTTAGACATTTCAACCAGACCTCTCCCACAGTGCAGTATAAGACATTATCAATGGCCCTGTTCCAGAAATTCACAAGATTCCTTTGTCAGTTAGGAAGGCTTTCAGGTGCTAGTAACAGAATACCTAATGGATAATAGTTGTAACAAGGGAGTTTATTCTTCTCACATGGCAAGGAAGCTGGGGGTTAGCAGTGCTGCCGTGGGCTCAGTGGCTCTGATGGTTTCTTAGTCCTTTCCTCATGGTTTCAGATGGCCACTGCAGCTATAACCTTCCCATCTTTACATTGAAAGGAAGGGGATGACAGAAAACGGGCTTTCCTTTTATCAGGGAAGAAAGGCTTTCTTGGAAACTTCAACATAGGTGTTCACTTATATCTCAAAAGCTACAATGGTATTGCTTGTTCATCATAGGACCAGTCCACGTGTGATAAAGCATCTTCTTCCAACTCCTGATTAAAATACATTCTGTTAGAAAAGTTGAAGGTAGGGGAGATGTGTGCGCGTGTGTGTGTGTGTGTGAGTGGTTTGTGTAGACAATGAATTGTGTTTGCCATATGTCCTTTCTCTCTCCTGTAGGCATCCAGGAATAGATAACTCTCTCTCTGGGTTTTAATTCTGAGGGCCTATTAGCTGCTCTGGAACTGATCTGAGCCCTCCCCAGGTGCAGTATTGGCTCCCCATCCTTGATGGGGAGGACCAGTTGGGCTGTCTCTGGTGAGCCTCCAATTCCAGCACATGGGGAGCTATGGTTCCTACAGCAGGCAAGAAGCCCTTCCTCATCCCATCTCCAACTATATCAACAAATGCTGATGGGCTAGAAGAATGAATGAACTGAATATTTTTAGTGACTCTGTAATTTGACTTCACCATGTTATAAACTCAAATTGATTTTAGGTAATAATCAGATCAAGCCATTTAGGGCAGTTTGTGTCAGGCTTAATTTTTTTTTGCAAAAGAAATTTTATTTTCTTTTATTCTCAAGAACTCTGCATTTCCAGGCTGTGGAGGGGTGTCTGCACAAAACAGTTATTGTTTTCCCTGGAACATCACCTTTGGCTCTAATCAACTCTTAAGGTTTTCTGCTCTTTACAAGTCAGAATTTTTTTTTTTTTTTTAATTTGTGGAAATGAGGTACAGATGCCAAGGCCTTCAAGAAGTGTTAATGTTGGAGGCGTCTTTTCTCACAATCTCCCAGCTTTTGCAAACAAAGGGGGAAAAAGTGAACACATTATCATAGGCATCTACTCAATGTTGGCCCCCAACAGCACTTAAATAACATAATGATAACAACAATAATGACAACTGTATTTTAGTTCAGAACCAATTTCCTAAGGAATCCCTGGTACAATTCATTTTAATTTCTTTAAGACTGTATTTCCCAAACTATTCATGAAGGGAAAAAACAGTGTCTTTGTAGGGGTGTGTGTGTGTGTGTGTGTGCATGTGCGTGAAAACTTGTTTGATTTTTTTTTTATTTATTTCTTAATATTACGGGTGTACAGAAGTTTTGGTTATGTGGATTGCTTTTTTACTACCTGAGTCAAAGTTACAAGTGTGCCCATCACCCAGACAGTGTACATTGTACCCCTTAGGTGTGAATTTACTCATCCCCTCTTCCCTGCTCCCACCTGCATGATTTCTGTTGAGTTTTACTTCCATCTGTGCACATGAATGCTGATCAGCTGGTTCCAATTTAACATTGAGTACACGTGGTGTTTGTTTTTCCATTCTTGTGATCCTTCACTTAGGAGGATGGTCTCCAGTTCCATCTAGATTGTTGCAAAGGTATTAACTCATTTTTTATGGCTGAGTAGTACTCCATGGTGAACATATATCACATTTTATTAAACCATTCATGAACTGATGGGCACTTGGGTTGATTCCACATCTTTGTAATTTTGAATTGTGCTGCAATAAACATTCTAGTGCAAGAGTCTTTTTAATAAAATGACTTTTTTTCCTTTGGGTAAATACCCATTAGTGTGATTGCTCAATCAAATGGTAAGTCTACTTTTAGTTCTTTGAGGAATCTCCATACTATTTTCCATAGAAGTTGCACTAGTTTGCAGTCTCATCAACAGTGTATAAGTTTTCCTTTCTCTCCTCATCCACGCCAGCATCCGTTGTTTTGGTACTTTTTGATAAAAGCCACTCTCACTGGGGTTAGATGAAATCTCATTGTGTTTTTGATTTGCATTTCTCTGATTTAGTGATGTCGAACACTTTTTTTCATATGTTTATTGGCCATTAGTTTAGGTTTAATATTTTTTAACCAGATAGGATGCCAGGCTGAGTCTAATGCAAATTAATCTGAAACTCTCCAATTCAGTTAATGAAAGAGTCTGTATTATCTTTATACCACAAAGTCTACCATGCTAAATGGGTCCATTGCAAAGTTATTCTCAAGGGCTGTTACTTCTGTTCTGCTAACTTTTACTATTTGTGAGTAAAAAGAGATTTTTTTTTTCTATTCAATTCTCCTTTTCATAACTTATGCAAGAGAAGGGGCCATTGAGGACACCACGTTGAGAGCAATGCACACCACCAGTTTCCTTTCAGTTGTTCTCATCCCCTAATTTTGTTTGGAGGTTTGGAGGGAACATCCAAGGGAGCCTACTGATATGCCACAGCTTGCTATCTTTTTCTTTCAGTGTCTGCTGAGATACTACAACAAACTATGAAAAGACATTCTCTGGGTGTTGATAGCAGGTTAGTCTGGGCAATTCATACTACAATTTAACTTTCAATTTTCACGATGGGTGGACACTCATTTTAATATTTTTTTAATAGGAGAAATGGCATATACATTTATTTAATGTGTACAAGAGAGAACCACAGAATGATTTTCCCTGTTTATTTTTTTAAAGATTATTTTTTAGTTTTCAGATAGAATATACTATGGAAACTGAAATCCTTCTCTTCAGTCTAAGTGTTCTTTCCAGTTTCCTTTACTGTTGTAAAGTCAGCAACTTCTACAAGAAGCAAAGCCAAACTAGTTAAGTCCTCTGTAAACTACAGAAGACTACTTGTTTACCTGGTGTTGGGAAGCTTAGTTAATTGCTTGCAAAATGCTCTGAAGTCCCCAGATGCAAGGACTCACTCTTCCCACACCCAGCATCGTGGTTCAAACGTTTCCCCTGCCAAGGAGAAGCTGATTCAGAGTCTGCCTCCAATATCTAAAACTGGCCTGCGTTTTGCAAGGGGAGCATCAGTACTTGTTCAATTGTTTAGAAATTGTTCAGCTTACCTGTGATCTAATGAGGTTTATGTTTAGGGGTGGTGTGCTGGTGCAAGTCATGTCTTTTAAAAAGCCACTCCAAATAGTGTTACAACCATCAAGCAGAGAAAGAATCCTGGAACAGACTAGTGATGTCCCCAAATTCCTTTTGCTTTGCCTTTTTGTTTTTTCAAAGATCAAATTCAAATAGTATTTTATGCTTTCTTTCACTGAAAAGAATGACCCGGAGAAGGTATTTCACAAGTAACGATTAACAATGGCCCGGAGAAGGTATTTCAATCCCCTTAAAGAAAGCTTTTATATTATGACAAACCTGTGCACCTTTAGGGGGCTCATCTTGTGCAGGGTGGATTTGGGCCGTCAATCAGGTGTGTAAGTACTGGCTGGTTCCTGTGCTGTGCTGCCCCTGCAGCTATATTTATGGCAAAGGCTATGGTCACTATGAGAAGAAACATGGGCTCACTGTCTCGGAGCTCCTCCTCTGAGCAGAGGAATGTTAAATTAGACATCTGTCTGTGAAAACAATCAACTTAACATATGCCCACTCTTGAAGGAGGGTCTTGTTTTGCTTGTCTCTTAACTTTGGAAAACGGCTTTTTCTAAGTGAGCTTTAGAAAAGTAAGCCAAGCTATCCACCCCATAGCGATTTCTACATTCACATAGAAAATACACATTTTTACTGCTGAATATCGTTTACTAAGTGAAACCTTCCATGGTAGTAGTGATTAATAATTATATAATACATAATATAATATGATATATGATAGCTTAGAGCTATGATTTATGATATATTAAGCACTAATCTTAACCTTCATAATAGTCCTGTGTGATAGGTATTATTTAAATTTTACAAATGAAGAAAGTGAAGCTTTTAGAGAGTTTGGTTACCTGGAAGTGGAGAGGCAGGGATTCTAACCTATTGTCAAAGCCACCAGGCTCTACTGGATACACTTCTAGAATATTATAGGCTAGCCATTCTTGGTGATGATCAGTAAGACATTCTTAAATTATTGTTGGTTTAAATGTTACCTTATCCTTACAGGAAGAGGAGAAGGTAAACATAATATCTGTGGATCTTTTTCCAGTGAAAGAGAAATCCAATTAATATGTAAATTGGCCATACGGGTGGAAAATTTCTTTGATGTTTCCAAATTCATTCTTAGATTAAATGGCAATGTATAGAAACTGCCAACAAATGTTAAAGATTTTAGGATACGAAAGTGTAAATAAAATGATAACTATTTCTGCCAGAAATGAGCTGATTTCTACTCTAGAAGTTAGGGCATCACAGGCCCGGCCAAAACAGGTTCAGAATGTTCCTTAAAAAATATACTATGACCCTTTACTTTGTAAACAGTAAACTTAAGCCATCGAAATTTCCTTTGGGAATAAATTATTAGCCCTATGGGGAAAGGACAGTAGACGGGAGGAGAGGAGGCACACAGTCTGCCCTGCTTCTGATTAGATAGCTATGTGAACTGCGACGAGTCACTCATCTCTCCAGACTTCAATGTTCTCATCTGTAAACTGAGGCTCCGGGTGCCTTCCAATTCTCAAATTCTGAGTCTATGACGCAAACTCCTCTCACCTTTGTTAATGGCTCAATTTTATTTTCCACACACCTCCTAGGGTATTGTCAAGAAGCCAACTGAAAATGTAACTTGATTCTCACATGAATTTCTTTGCTCATTCTACACCCCAGCTGCTGTTTTTAAGCCCCTTTGTCATTGGGAAATGCTTTCAAAGATAGTGGAGAAACAAGTACGATGAGAAGAATTTACCAATACTGGGTTTTTCATTAAAATGCGATGCGCTCGTGTCTACTTTGCCATCTTTTGTTGTTCTGCTTTTTGATTATCCTGCTATGTTGGACTGCTATTTTTTCATTTATTTCAAAATTTCTTTTTTAAAAATTGGAACTCGGAAAACCAAGATGGATTCTTCTATTCAAATTAGCACAAAATATAATACTTTTACATTTTTACCTAATTTTCCGTGTGCAATGATTGTCATTATTTTAGCTGCCAGAATTAGTGAACTGATACAATTAAAAGATTTCAGCAAAATTATTTATGGCTTAATGGTAAGCATATTAACAAAACTGCATTACCATGTAAAACATACCAATCTTCTCTGTCCTTGAAAATATTTTAACACTTCTTTTTGGGAGCATGTGTAAAACCAATATTATACACAATCACTGTCTCATAAAAATGCACTGTACTAAGTAGAAAATTGATACCAGATGATATAAAGGCCACGAAAGAGAAAGAAGGCAGAGTTTGCAGCTGACCTTGAATCCCTAGTCTGATTTGACTGGGAAAAAACAAACAAAACCAAAAACAAACCTCCAATATGAAGAAGTGTATAAGACCATCTAATATAAGATAATCCCCAAATCTCACAATTCTTATGCAGAGCCAAAATATAAACCCAATGTTTTTCATCAATAACATCATTTAACTTGTAGCCATTTGCAGAGAATAATAATTACCTTCTAGTGTTTATCTTGAGTTTTTAAATCTTGTTTCTATTGACATATTTAGCTTATCTGAGCCATGGACAGACACTTCACTTGATGTTATAGAACCAGTTATTGCTTGTTTTATTACTTAGGCCGATGAACAGGTATGCATTGTTCCGAATGCTTAGAATTTATTTACGCTTGCCCTGAACATGAATGCTCCAGAGCAGGAATGTAAAATAGGCTGTGGCACCCATGTGATCAGTACCCATTCCAAAGAGCAGTGCCTATATTGATCACAACCTTATTTCCTGCTGAACTGTTCCTCAGAATTCTTCTCCATAGTAGTGAATGCAGCCACCACAAGCAAATAGAAAACTATTTGCTGCCCATAGTTAAAATATCTTAGCAAAAGCTGCATAGATTTCCCTCTTTTCTTGTTATGATGACCTTTTCTGAAATTTTCAAATCTTTTGTGTTCTTTTCATTTTGACAAGTGATGACTTTTCTTCAAGAAGAGGAAACTTATTGCATTAAAAAAAAGATTCCCACTCTACCCATCTTACAAGATGGCGGGTGAAGAAGTTAAGAAGCCGGAGAGTAAGAAGAAACCTGAATCCCAGAAGACTGATGCCAGTGGCAAGATGAGAAAGGGTAACCTCTAGGCTAAAAAGCCCAAGAAGGGAAGCCCCGCTGTGGCTGAAATCCTGTTCTCATCATAGGAATTGGCAGATATTCCCAATCTGCTATGTATTCTGGAGAGGCCATGTGCAAGAGGCAGTACTCAGCCACTAAATCCAGGATTAAAAAGAAAAAGGAGAAGGTTCTTGCCACTGTCACAGAACCATTTGGTGGTGACAGGAATGGTGGTACTTGGCTGGTAAGCTTCGCAAAATGTCTGGATATTACCCCACTAAAGATGTGCCTTGAAAGCTGTTGAGACACAGCAAAGACCCCTTTGGTTAGCATGTGAGTGAACTGTGAGCTAGCATCCCTCCCAGGACCATTCTGATCATCCCCACTGGGCATCACAGAGGCAAGGGGGTGGTTTTCCTGAGCAGCTGACAGTGGCTTGCTACTTGTGACTGGACCTCTGATCCTCAATTGAGTGCCTTTACGAGGAATACACCGGAAATTTGTCATCACTACCTCTGCAAAAATTGGTATAAGCAATATGAAGATTCCAAACATCTCACTGATGCTTACTACAAGCAGCAGCTGTGGAAGCCCAGATAGCAGGAAGGTGAGATCTTCCACACAAAGAAAGAGAAATATGAGATTACAGAGCAGCACAAGGTCGATCAGAAAGCTGTGGGCTTGCAAATTTTATCAAAAATCCAAACTATTCCTCAGCTGCAGGGATACCTGCCATCTGTGTTTGCCCTGATGAACGGAGCTTATCTTTACAAGTTGGTGTTCTAAATTTGTTTTTACCAAGAATCTAACTAAATAACTGATACATTAAAAAAAAAAAAATCCCCACAGCACGTCAAATGCTTCTACATACACATTAGGGACCCAATAAATATTTGTACCTTCCATATCCTTAATGCTAGAAATAAAAGACAGAAATATTACGTGGAGCTAAAGAGGACCCGGTCTCAGTGATAGTCTGTTCTGGGGGTTAGTTCTCTCTAGATACTCGTGGAAGGAATCACACACCAAAGGGCCCCAACAAATTAAGCCTTGGGAAATTGGCAGAGCAAAGAAGAAATGTGGAAGTTCCAGTTCCTTTTGTGTTAGAAGTTTCCAAAATATGAGGAAATATGCCAAATGCTTTTGGCTTTCAAATAATAATATACTCTGAATTAATGACTAACAGGGAAACACCCACTGAGCAGTTCATGGACAGTATCTCTCCAAAGGTCAGAGCCTGTTGGCAGGTGACCAAAGAACCCTCCTCCCTTGAGCCAGCCAGCCACTGCTATGGCCAGGAAGCCCTCTGCCATGGACTCAGCATTATAAAGTGAGCAATTAAAAGGATCATTTGTAGCTAATGTAATAACTCCACTGAATATCCCAAAACTTGTCTGTAGACACATTTGATTTGGGGACCTGACATGATTTGAAAGGAAATTGTTTTTTAAATAGAAATGTAAAAATATGGGGTAAACAATAATGTGCTAAGGCAAACTTTTAGGCAAATGCAACAAAATTACATAAATAAATTTCCCTTAAAGCTAAATGTGCATCCTAAAATATTCTTGTTGATGAATTTGCTTTATTTCAGATTTTGAGGGGTTTCTAAAGTAATTCTTTAACATCAACACACATGATGCTTTTCTCTGACTCTAGTAAATACACTTATTTTTTAGCTAAAGAAAATGAGAAACAGTTAAAAGGTTCCAATTATTTGCTTAATGCAAGTGAGAACGTATTTTTAATAAATTTAACAGTAATTCATTTGTTCATTCAACATTTATTGAACACCTGCTCTGTGCCAGGAACTTTGTTAGGCATTGGAGGATAGAAAGTGAATGAAATAAGTGTAGTTTCTACTCTCATGGAGCTTATAAATCTAGTTGGAAATCTTGCATTAAACAAGTACAGAAACATGTAAGTCAACAATTGAGATAAATAAGAAGCTATCAAATGAAGGGTGCTTCCAACTTTCAGTTTACCTACTTAAAAGACTAAGGTTTCTTGCTGAGCAGAGGTGGTTTTATCTAAATTTTGATTGCCCTATAAAAGAACTTCTATTAAAATTTTAAAATAAAGTCTGCTATAGACTCACTAAATTGTTATTTCTGAACTTCTTTTGTGTTGCATGTAAAAAATGACAAAAGGTTTTTCTTTTTTTTTTTTTTTTTTTTAAAGAGAAAAAGTGCTAATTATTCTAGAAATACCTTTAACCAAAGCAGTTTCCAGGGGAATTAATGACCACTTTAGGTTAATGGTCATTGGCTTCATGTTTGGCCCTCAATTAAACTCTGAACTTCAACTGTTATTACTTAATTGACTTGGTTATATTTCATGTCAGCATTTCAAAATGACCTTCCTTTTAAAAACTAAAAATTACCCTCACATAGCACCATGGGTCTTCAGTTGAGCCTGACATTGTTGCTGCAGTCCACACTATCCTTACGTACGGCTGAGCCTAGGATTTGCTTAGCTCTGCTATCACTAGGTACTTCCCATCATCCTTGCCTAGGAAAGGAGACAGCTCAGGATAAATCCGAGTGGTGAGAGAAAAGGGATGAGAAATTAAATATATCTGTTGCCATGATGATTACTGAACTGCCAAATAAATCCACTGAGATTCACTTTATTCTAAGTGCAGGGAGTTAGACAGTCTTAAAACTAATACCTTGAGTATCACAATTAAATACTATCAAGGTATGTCATGCTTATTTTAAAATGTTACTATATGTATCTTTTGCTTACAAGTGACTCCAAATGTTTAGTTGTTCCAGTTAACTAGACGAAAACTTAAATCTCCTTTGCTTATATGTGAAACAACAATAAGAACAAGTTGGATTTATTTAACCAATGAGTTGGATTTTGTATGACACCCAGCTTGAAATCTGCTATACTGACTGAAACAAATTAAGGCATCAAATGAGCATTTCCCTTCTCCCTGTACTGTGGAAAAGTTTTAAAGGTCCTTTTGAAGTACTTTGATCAAGCTTTGAAATCATTTTAGTGGATTACTATTGTATGAAAACTGTAATTTATAGTGCTTGACCTAAGCAGCTCTTTGTCTCACAGCCATATTCAAAACAATAGCAGGAAAGTGAGAAACACAAGGGGAACCCAAGCTGTTCTGGTTATTTAATTCATAATTCCATCTCCTTATTTAATCTTTGGAATCCAGGCGTGTTCTTAATAAAACAGGTTCAGACCATGTTTACTATGTATATTAAGGTTAGTTTTGAGTAAAAAGAATAGATGATCCAAACTTTGTCACAGGTGACCCTTCCTTAACCTAAGAGACACTTTACGCAGACAGGTTCAGATAGGAGCTTCCTATAAATGGAGACATTGCAGGCAAACTCCTATTGTTCGCCTTTCAGTTTCCTCTCTAGTTAAGCTTGCTTTGTTCCTTAACCCCAATCAAGTATGTGCCCACTGGGGGATTTTTCTCCTTCCATCTTGTCACAAAATAGTTACACTTTGAAACAACTTGCTCCCATCAGATTACACGGAAAATGGCAAGCTCCCCCAAGATGAGGGAGCTAGGAGTCATTCTCTAACTAAATCATACAGGCATTTTACTATTTTAATTCATAATTTTAATCACCCAAACACCACCACCCAGGTTGAAAGTAGCAATAAAAACTTACATTTTTGGGGGGCACCTTTTGCCTAAACATTTGCTGAGGGCATAAACTTCATACCATATGTAATCCTGTAAAATCTTATCATCTTAGTTAAAAGTTTTATGATCCTTCAGGTGCTACATATGCACTTAAATATTTTGGCACGTGGAGGATGTGGAGGTCGTGCCTTACCCCAAAGAGATTAGCTCAATTGCTCCCCACCCCGCACCAGATATATGCATCAGGACTTAGATGGGATACACTTTGGTCGTGGGATCATTTTCTAGGGAAAAAGAGCCAAAGAGTAGCGAGAAAATGGAGAATACATGTTCATGTGGAAGGAAACTGGCAAAGGCTAGTGAAGGGGAAGATGACCGAAGAATGTGAAGGGAAGGGAAGAAACATAAGGAAGCAGTAAAGATTTAATTCAATCAAAACACTAGGTCTTTAGATGGCAGCAGGTTAAAAAGAGCAGACATCTAAGGTATCTGGGTTCCAAAGAGAAAAGGAAACAATGGGTGTAGCTCCCCAGTGAGAGGCAAGTGAATTAACTGTTCACTTTGGCATTAATTAGTGTGGCCCACCAGGGACCATTTAGTAGATTACCTCATCAGAGCTCTAAGCAATCCCCTGGTGGCTTGAATGAGTTAATGCACCCCCTAAAGACCAACAATTTATCATCTTATCCAGGGTGGAATCAAACCTTGCAGATAATGAGCAGGTACACACACCTATGGTTAAAAGAAAATTACTTCCCCTGGAGGTCCAGCTTTCTACTTTAGACCCCCAAGCCTTTTCTTTTATATGGGATTTTAGGAGTGTTTTGAAGAGTTGACATACACCTCACTAGAAGACAAAAAAAAGAAAAAAAGGATTCTTAGTTGTTTATGATTTTTGGGGGGACTACATAGATGGGGGGGTGGGAAGAAGTCTATGCAGTCACCTTAAATATCAGTACTGCATAAGCTTTGCTTTGAGCTGAGCCCTCTCCAGGTTTCAAATGGGTCCCTTATGTGTTTGTGAGGGCAGATGCTTGGCAAGTCTATATATGTCAGAGAGAACATCATTTAGTTTTACGTTTTCCACCCACTCCTGCTTTCTGGCTTGGCATAATTCATTAGCACGGTGTGCAGAATGCTGCATAAAACAAGATTTGGCTTTAACATTAACGTTATAATGACGACAGCAATAAAAATAAGTTGTCACCCCATGCCTGCTTTTCGGGGCTGATATAAACATTGTCTAAACTAAAAAACCAAACAAGCAAACAACACATAGAGACGGAACACAGGCAAGTATTTTTAACAGAAAAGAAAAAAATCAAGGAGGCTTTAAGCTTTTAATTTGGGAACATTACTCCTTTCTCCCTCACATCCCTTCAAACGTAGTACATCATATAATAATCTGTTAGTTTTGTGTGAAAAACTTACTTTTGAGTAACTCATAGTATGTATACTTTACTGCTGGGTTCGTTCTCACTTTTAAGAGCCAAATTTTCAAGACTCCTTCGTAGGAGGTGGTGCCTTTGCTGGGGAACACGAGTACCTTCTCACAACACATTATGTCAGGGCACCAGGTAGATGAATAAATACAACACGCAAGCACCTTTTTTATTTTTTAATTTATTTGTGCACACTCATCATAAATTTGTTTAATGTAAAACAAACAAATCTTTGACAAGGGTTTAACAGGATTTTCAACATCTGTGCAGATAAATGTAATTTATTCCTAAAGAAGAAAAAGCAGTTTAGAGCAGGCCATGAAACCTGCTTTTAACAACATTTTTGTTTAAAGTGTGTGTGTATCAAGGCAGTATAGTAATGGTTTCAAATCATTCTATTTCACTCACAAAACCTGTATGATGAATTTTATACTGACATAGAAGTTTGCCTGATACTTCTTCACCATTTCATCTTCTTCTTCCTCTCTCTTTTGATTTAAGGCAGCCCACTACAGCGTTAAAATCCACAGGTTTGGACCTGACATGTATCCTTTGAAAGGCAAAACAGCAGGCATAGTTTTGCAAACCTTCTTAGGTACAAAATGAACAAAGTACAAAGGATATATTTAGTTTTTTTAAAAAACCAAGCAATGTATATAACCTAAGGTTGTTTGCAGAAGTTACATTGTTATTAATATTTCCAAAATAACCTATCCAATCTTATAAAAGTTATTATATTTTGTTAGCATGGGAGCACATATTTTACTAAATACAATTTGGGTACAGATTAACTTCTCAAAAGATAGGTTTATTATTAATTTATTAATGTTTTGCTTTAGACTGAAATCTGGTTTATAGTATATAAAAATGAATAAATTAAAGTGAACAAATACAAAATCTCCTTTATTTTGCTTATTTAAAAATTGCCCTAGGTTTATTTCTGGTACACTTAATTCATTCAAAGCTGAACATTTCTAATGCCTAAATTACTTGAGTGTTAGTTATATAATTATGGTGATATAAAAACGCATATACAAAGCAGGGTACGAAATGTGTTTTTAAAAAATTTTACTCATAAAAGTACTAGTGGCTCACATGCATCCCAACAACTAGCCACGTTTAAAGATCAACTCTTCTCAGTGGGGGCACTGAGCTTCAGTCCTCTCCTCTTGGACCCCAATCCATGAGTGTGGTTTCTAGATACAAAGTAACTAATGCTTTTAAATGAGATAAGTGTAAAATGTTTGGTGTTCAAATAAGCATTATATAAAGAGGAAATTCTCATCAGGTATATTTTTGCAGCTTGGCTTAATGTCACAGAACTCAGGAAGCCGTAAGGACTGGACAAAATAAGCACACAGCACAGCTGCCATCTAGGTCTCCCGGAGCCCTGCAGGTAGGCGCAAAATGTTAGTTTCAAACTTCTTGCCTTCAGCTTTTCCAGGTTTGTGCTAGATTATTCCATGATGGTAATGCAACACTGGGTATCTGTGAGTGCACTTGAAGAGAAAGGGAGAGGGAGAGACAATGAATAGAGACTTTGAAAAAGAAAAAAAAAAAAAAAAGAGGGTGATTCGGTAACTGGGAGGAGAATTGAAAAATCACACCTTTCAGTCTTCACATTTTTTCTTTTGTTCAGCATACAAAGAGAAACCATCCGGAAGAAAGAAAGATTATGACTATCTATAAACTAACTGTTTGACAGAGACAGAAATGCTGATAATGAGTGGGTTGTGTCTGTAGTTCTTGGCTGTTCACATCAGCAAGGGATGAAGGAAAACAGAAACTCTTGATATGTTTGTCTAAAGAGGTAGTGGTGTGACCACGGGCAGCAAGAGTTCAGCTGAAGTTCAGGGCAGATGTTGCCAGGAGTTTACACTGCAGGAAAGTAAAATTGCTTCCGGATTCACCTTTTCCTCCCAGCTCCTCTTCCAGGATCTTCAGGGTCAAGCTATGCTATGGCATAAGGTGACAATGTCTGTGGGGAAACTGGCTTTGAGCAGGATGCCCCTCTCCCGGTTGCAGTCCAGCTCCTGGATAAATCCGTACCAATAGATGACTAAGCCTGGCCCAAATCTGCAAAAACACCAGAAAATAACATACACACATTGTATCAATATAGCTCCAGAAAAAAGTCATCTTGGAGGCACCGATAAGATGATTCAATGACTGGATTGCACAAAGCTTCTGTTTTGGTTGCTATCAGTATGACTGAAAATAGCTGAACTTACAGCAAAAGAGCTCATTTAACACACACTACCACCTCGGACAGATCTGTTACCTTTATTTCCAGGAAGCGGAAGTATTTCAGATACTGGAACTCCCCATCTTACCTTTCAGTAAGGTGCTAGGAACATGACCTAACTACCCAGCTGACGGCGGGCAAAATCAACGGAGAAACAGCGATGACCTGGGGAATACCTGGCTTGGGATTTTAGTCTCCTAACGTTTAGTGCTATTTTTAAAAATTAAATTTGCCTACTTTCAGCTAAAGAAAAGAAAAGAATGCCTGAAAAGTAATTTAAGAAAATGTAACAGCTTAAGGTCCAAGAGACTATAATGGCTACAATGTCCTATGCATGCACCCACAGGGCTGGAAGTACCTCCTGTCCTCCATATGACACACTGGGATCCCTCAGAGACCTTACTCTCTGCGTTACACCCTACGTGCGGGCACTGCATGGAGTCTGGTCATTGGTTCTTATGGAAATGTGGAATAAGGTCATGTAGGCTTGTGACAAAGTATAGACAGCTGCAGGCTTAAAACCTCAACATTTCTAAGTTGTGCCTCCGGATTATCTCCAATTTTGTTAGCAGTGACTGATCCCCGCCAGGCAGACTCAGGAAGTAGCCCCATAGACTACTTCACCCATCAGGAAGTTGAGACCTTTAGGCTGGGTTCATAAAGATGTAATCACTATCAATCACTGTGCACAGAGAGATGTTTTGCACATCAGTTTCACGTTTTTCTTACCGAGAACATTTAATTAAAGGGCAGCACTAGTTTTGGTGTAGTGTTGCAGGAATTTTACAGTGAAATCATAAATTATGAATGCTGGGTTAGTAAAAGGATGTCTAAAAACAGAACTGCTTTCTGTATTCTAACATTACAGCAGGCTGTACCACGCTAGGCCAAAAAGCTTTTTCCTTCTATGATTTATTATATGCTGTAGTGTACTTGCCAAAACTAACAGTACAGGATGGGCTGTGAGATACTGTATGCACAGGAACCAGTTCAATTGGATGTCATGGCCTGTTTTATTTGGGGATTCACATCAGGAGGGTAGCCAAGTTGTATTCAAGATTAATTAAAACTTTTTGAGTCCCTTCCGTGCAGGGACAGAACCATGAGATGGAAACCCAGCCCTTGAACTTGCTCTAGAGACGATGCAGAACATGAGGGAAGCTTTGGTGCATGAGGCCCAGCGAGGTTTACCTGAATTCAGATGCTCTCTTCGTCCTTAGCATCGCCAAGGAAGAGCTTCCTTTAAGGTCAAAGAATTAGGCTACCTGTGCATGGGGTGTGGGGGCCCCCATGCTCAAAAGCATACAAGGCTCACACGTGGCCAAGAACTTGCTTCCGTTTAACCAAGGGTTTCTTCATAACTTTCAATCACACACGATTGTCTCTAACTGGAATATAAACCATTTGATACCTTTATTTTACAAAGAGCTCTGTAATTAATACCAAATGATCTTAGATTTGTCAAAACAAATCTGGCAAGAGCAGGAGGATCTGTGATTCCGCGGACCGTGTCTGAGAAGCCTCGAACCTTCCCATCCGCGAAGCACCCCCGAGTCATAGCCTCGACAGACCTAGCACATTCCTCCTTTCTATTATATAGCTGTTCTGGAGACCAGGATGTTCTTTAGAAAGGCACTAATATTTTCACAAAGGGAGGAAAAAACTGTGATCTAACGAGTCATGGAGAAGAACAAAAGAATATATGGGGGTCATAAAAAACAAGCTCAGTATTTTAAAGATTTAATAAAACAAAAACACATATCACCAGCACTGAGAGAGCGAGAGCAGCCTGCACTTTCCCTGAACAGCTAAATCATAAGCCAAAGGACACGAAGCATGACAGCTCTTTACAAAAATGGCATTTTCTAGGCAGAAAAGCCCAGACTGGGGAACACCTCAGTGCTCAAGAAAATGGACTTGTTTCACTTGTGAGGCAACACATGAAACCTGCAACTCAAAGAGGTTTTGCAAGACTGTGAAGCTGAACATTTCATGTCGTGGTTCACAACGGGGATTCCCTAAAGGCAGTAACATGGATCTATGGACATTTTTAGTAGGGTTCATTAATAAGGTTCTACCATCTGTCTAAGTCTTTATGTTTCTTATGGAATTATATTAAGTTAGGTAATTATATTAAGTTAGCTCAAAATCTGATTGAAGATATGTGTCTAATTAATTAAAAACAAGGAAATACAACTTCCCTTTGTAAATAGAGATTGGAGAGAGGGTTTCAAATTATGTGATCTTTGGGTGACAAAAACAACAGGGACTTTAGAGGGTGACAAGTTTGGAACTTTAATGGCAGAACAACATCTGGCCTTGTTCCCAGCACCACTTTAGTGCATTTCTGAACTTTCTCCAATAGCTCAGGATCCAGAGATTATCAGATGCTGGCAAGATAACCTTTCAGCAACTTACCTGTTTATGAGGAGGCTGGCCACGTGAAGCAACTTTGTATAATTAAATCCTTGGTATCTGAACTAACAGAAGGAATATCTTTGGTTGCTAATTTGAAAAACCAAGCAATCAAAAATGGTAGCATTTCCTTCTGAAAAAGTATAAGACACTAGAAAATTTTTATGTAGGTCAAATGCACGCTTGTGGGTTGAGCAATTTCACCTTTTTGATACCTAGTCTCCTTAACTGTGGCAGCACTGGACAAGAATGAGATCACTAGGAAGGCAAATATAACCTTTGTAACCAATAAAAATCAAACAGATTCTGTTAACAGCATTTAAAAGAAAACGGAGTCCCTGGGTCTGAGGGAATGTGCAAAGCAGAGGGTTGGTCTGCTACTGGGATTGCAGCCCTCCCTACCAGCCTGGAGACACTCAGTAATGGGATGTACACAGACATCTGAATTGACTCTGTAAACACTTTTCAAGGCTGACTATAATTTTATGGTTGCTATATCATGGTCAAGTAATAAGATCAAAGACCCCCAACAGATTTTAAAGACTCCTGGGAAGCAGAGACTAGAATGTGAGTGACTTCTGAATAAGTAATTTTGCTTGCAAATAAAACACCACCAAATTAGCACAAACAACAAATACCTCTTGAAAGAATGAGAGGTGAAAGTCAAGAGCCATGATAGACTTTGAGGGTAGGTATGACAGACGAAGTTTTTCATGAATAATGACAGCCTTACAAATATGTTCAAAATGTGTTTCTTCTGGTTTCCTTCCATTTTGGGGTATTGAGAGAAATTAAATAGGACACTGTGGAACCAAAGCCGGGTATTGTGCATACTTGTCTCCTAAGGATTACCCCTCTGTTTCACCATTTGTCTTTTTGTTAAATTGGGACTCTGTCGAGAGGAAAGACTGTGTTTTCTTTATATTCATGTCCTCCATGCCTGGTGCCTGGAACATGGCAGATCCTCTCAAGGACAAGATGGAGAACACAGGTTGTAATTATAGGATCAGACAGCTTTGTACTGGTTATCGAGTCAGTGGCGGTGTGGAGACAGGGTGCAGGCAGGACTTGGCATGGCCACGGCATGGCATTTTTATTAATGACCAGGATAAGCACGCTAATGGCATACTGACAAGTCATAGTGATGATAATAGTAATAGTTACAACAATGTTAATTATTAACGCTTTCATAGCTAGACACTGTTCTAAGCACTTTACATATATCAAACCACTTCATTCTTATGCCAACCCCACAGGTAGGTCCCTGTTCTACAAGTGAAGAAATCAAGGCACAGAGCAATTAAGTAGGTTGCCGAATGTCTCACAGCTAAAAAGTGGAGGAACCAGTTTTAGAACCTAAGGCAGTCTGTGGTTGTACTCATTATGATGTAGTGATCAGTTTACTAAACAGGGTGATATGTATTAGACTTTAACCAGAAAAAGAGAGGAAATGCCCTTTGCACAGCTCACACCACACCTAGAGTGTTTTAGAGGGTTCTAGCATCATATTTTAAAGAGAATATCTCTAGGCTGGGGCTGACCTGAAGGAGAATCCAAGGATACTTGAGACACGGTTAGAATAACAGTGAACAGAATGAACAGTCAAGGTGGTAACACACTCACCATCTTCTGATTTTAAGAGTGCTCTTGGACAGGAAGGATTTGATTCATGCTGTAGCTCTCAAGTGTAGACTTAGGACAGTGCATGAAAGTAGCCAAGAATTGGCTACAAATAAATTTGTTTCTATACTTGAAACTTTTGAAAACATGGAGTAAGCTGCCTTGCAAAATAGTGACATCACTAGATCTATTAAATCAAGGCTGGGCTTTCATGAATTTTTAAAAATTGAACCAATTTATATATAAATTGGGGATTTTTATACAAAATTCTGCATATTCAGCTTTTGAAAAATAAATTGATCTGCCATTAAGCAGCTGGAGATGAGTAACAGCTGCCCCCCTCAGACATAACCTAGGCTCGCTGGTTTGCCACAGTCCCCGCCATTCTCTGTTACTCCCCAGTGCTGAGACACAGGGGAGTCATCCATCAGCATGCTCATACTGCGATTTTCTTATTGCAGAGACCAATTTCTCCATAATCATGTCTCTATCAAATGTGGGAAAGCAAAGCACAACCTTCGAGGGTTTCATATTTCAAGAAAGAAATGGAAGAGGACAAATTTCTTTCCTTGGGTCCTGCCTACTTTACTCATTTATGGTGTCCACCCAGCCCCTCTGTGCATTGGAGTTTTTGATCCCTTCCCTGACATCTAACTCAGAGGTTCCCGACCTTGGGCCAGAGACCCTCGAGGGGTTGTGAAGAGATTATAAGAGGTCATTATGCACGCCAAGCACCATCCCCAGACAGAAAAAATATAAATCTTGTCTTATTTAAAAAGTGTAGGTAATAAAATAGGATTCATGGTAGCTTTCAGTTGTGTATGTATTTCCTAAATAGATGGAATCTAAAGGCATAGCTGTCATACGGGAGTAGGTTAGCAAAAATTATTTTTGTTTATTTTAAAGAAGATGTTCAATTTGACAAGGTTGGGGGACATTCTTCTACTTGGTTCCACCTCTTTCTGCAGATGAATGTGTTATGGACAGGTGAACAGCACACCCAAAGGAGTACCTATGATATGGTAACACCAAGTCATGTTGAAGATGTGTGAAAATACTTAGCAAATTTGTAACTGACCTGTCCCTGCACATATGGTTCATCTTCACAGTAAAAAGTGAGCTAGAAGGAAAGACATAGATACTGTACCAGGTCCCATTTAGAACTCACCCCACTGAAAGTAGTACGACCAGTGTTATCTATAGAAGAAAGGTACAGCAGAGAAGTGTCAAACTAAACTGAGTAACAGCAGTAATGAAAGAACAACCACAGTAAAGGTGGTGCTGGAGTTCTCTCTGAGTGGCAGTTAAGAGCTGCAGAGAGATATCATGGTATGTAGACTTCTAAGGTGGCTATCGTGGCATGTAGACTTCTAAGGTGACCTCAAGGATCCCTGCCTCTTGCCCTGTGTCATCTCCTCTCCTTGAGAGTGGGCTGGACCTAGTGACTTGCTTGTAACAAAAAGAATACGGCAAAAGTGACAGGATGTCACTTCTGTGACTTCCATCTTGCTGCTGGAATCTATTGCCTTCTCTGCTTAGCATGCTTTGCTAAAGCAAACTGCCATGTGGGAGAGGCCCTTGTGATAAGGAGCTGAGGCCATTTGTGGTCAACAGCCAGTGAGGAACTGCAGCCCTTAGAATAGTTCATGAAGAAGTGAATCCCGCCAACAACCACCAAGAGAGCCTGGAAGTGGAGCCATCCTCAGCCAACCTTCAGATGAGCCAACAGACCCCAGGCCTGTGCAGCCTGTGAGAGGCTGTGAAGTGGAGGACCCAGCGTTGTGTGCCCATCTTCCTGACCCACAGAAACTGTGAGGCAAGTGTTCAGTATTTTAAGTCATCCAGTACTGGAGTCATCTATTATATAGCACTAGATAACTCACATAAATATGCACCACAGACTCGAATTTAAGCATAAATCAAATACTATTCTCACATATGCAGTATGGAGAGTCTGTTTGGTATAGATTGGCTATTTCGGTTACAATTACTCCCAAAATTTACAGTACCAGGGGTTACTGAAGGAGATTATCCACTGATAATCTCTCTATCAAGGCCAATCCCAATTACTAAGCAACTCTGTGCTTTTATAGTGACAGACTTCTTGGTTCCTAACTTCCGCTATCCACTAATATCTCTCCTTGTTGCATATCTTAGATTCTGGAGCTACATAAAATGAAGAATTCTCTGTGTTTTCTACAGTTCTGTGGTTTTGGTGTCAAACGTGCTTATTCAGTTCCTAGAGCTGCAAATCTGAAAGGGCTGGTTACAGGCATTACACCTTGCCAGTCAAGGTGAATGACTGCTGATGATTAGGGAAGAGACATTTAAAAAACAAAGCCAAACAACAACAACAACAAGAAACAGCAACAACAAAAAAACCGGCCACTCAATTGTGACAGTCTATGGCTGTTGGTGTTGTGGCAAACAGACTTTGTCTGTCTCAACAGTTGCTAAGGACAGTCCAGGAAAAACAAACGCTGGTTACTTTTTGTTCAGTTTTAAAAGGGCAGTGAAAGCTGTAATAAATTTTTAAAAGATTGTCACCAAGAATGTTTTAAAAATGGTACTTCAGTGAGTAAATTCATAGTTTTCCAGAAAAATCTAGCTATCCTCAGATAAGCCCTGAGGATTTCAGATTGCAAACGTTTGACAGAATCTAAGTTATCAATGGTATCTTTCAGTTGGAGGTTTTCTATAACTCTCTGAGAAACTCAGTGGTACAGACAGAAAATTAGGACCCCCAAATTCAGGAAGCACTTGCTGTTGCTTTTTTTTTTTTTTTAAACTATTAAACAAAACACTCCCCTTTCCTTGCTATGCCTCTGCATTGTCCTATAATGCAGGAATTACCTGGGTGGTGTTTTTACTTACAGAGAATGGAGAAGATTAACTTTTTATTATTATACTTTTCCTTGAAGTATCTTCTTCAGAGAGTGTTAAAGAGAAAGGTAGATGCAGGAATTTAGAGAGTTCTCATCATTTATTAGGTAGCATTTTGCTAAACTAGCCCCAATAACCCTTGGTTGATTTCCTGAAGCCAGTTTAGCTTCTAGGTCTCCATGGACTTCAGGGGGCCCCTTGATGCATCATTATGTCTTTAAAGACGCTGTCTGAATACATATACAATAACACAATGATTCCAATAACCAACAACAAAGATGCAACTAACATTTACTAAGCACTTATTAGGGGACAGGCAGTGTTTCAAGCAGTTTTACATGTATGGACTAACTTGATACTACTACTCACTAGCACCCTCTGAAGGGGGCACCATGATTATCCTCATTTCTTGGATGAAGAAACTGGGGCATGAAAAGGACCAGACTTTGAACCCAAGCAGTCTGGCTCTATGGCTCATGCTTGCAACTATTATACTTTATTGTCTCTCATTATACCTTGTGTTTACAGAGCCATTTATAACAGTTATTCAACTTTGAAAAATATTTACAACACCTGGAAGAGAGAGAAAAGCAGGGGCCCAGGAGCAAGGCAACTAACCAGAAGCCCAGTGTATGAGCTGGGATCCACCTGTCTATATGGGGAATAATAATTCTCAGCATGAAGTTAATCGTTTCACACTAAAAAGTTTATCTAGCTACTCATTTCGATTTAAGTGCCACCACATTTAGGAAGTATATGGAAAGACAACCTATAATTCAGGCAAAAGAAATTAAAATGATTATATTTGAGGGAACATATTTAAAGCCCTTGACAGTCAGGTGGAAGTAAGCTGGGGAGAGAGAACTGCAGAATCACTACATGAAGTTCAGATAAGAGAAATGTTTCACCCCGTGAAGGGGTTCAGAAGTTACGGAGCAGAATCTAAACAAGAGGGAAGAGGAGTAAATCCAGAACACTGCCATGGCCTGTTATATAAATGCAAATAAACAGCTGCAATAAGTTATGAGGAAAACTGAGGGAAGCAACGGGTCTAAGTGAGCGTGTGAGGTGGAGATTTGTTTTCCCAGAAAAGAAGGTTCAGACTTGCCGAACAGGGTTCATGCAGTGAACCCCAAAGGCCCAGTTTTGCTCTTAAAATACCTCTAGTATACAGATGTATCTTATGTTTGTACCATTAATTTGGCTTATCTATGTTTTTAGCTCTATGAGAAAACCACTACATATATTTTTAAACATTAGTATGCTTTTACATCACTTCTGGTAATATAATAAGACATTGAAGAGTGGTGGGATTCATATACTATTACGCAATTTGCCTCTCTGCACAGTATAAGGGAAACTCATGAAACCGATCTAATACTTTTCCCAATGAGCTGTATTACCATGATTACATACAGAAAGATTCTTAGTGCACTAGGGTCCTATAATCTAGATCTGGATCAAGTTGATAAAACAAACAATTTTCCACTGAAGGATGACAAGTGGACTATGGAATGATTTGATAATGTTAGTCAAGTTTCTTGTCCGTGAGGGTCTTCATCAAACAATAAAAACAGATCTAGTTGTATTGATTGAAATCTTTGTTCCCAGCCAAAATCTTTTACTTTGATTCACAGGCAAATAGAAAACTCCTTCTCTAAAAGAGAAACAGCAGAGAATCATATATATATATATATATATATATATATACACACACACACACACACACACACACACATATATATGTATATACTTTTTTTCTTTTTCATTTTGAATTGCTGTGTGAGGTCTGTGCTATCTTCTGAGGATATGTGCAGACATGTGGCTGTTGGCAGTCGATTGTTTCACCATCAAAAAGACTTGCATGTGGTTTTTATGAAGACTGCATTTTCAAACACACAGTTCAAGACGAAGGAGAAATATAAAACATCTTGTAATTGTTTTAAAATAAACTCTCACACTGTTTATTTAGTTTTAATCTGTGTGTTGTAGATTGGTTATGCACTTGTTAATCACTGTTGTATGTATCCCCAGACAGAGTTGTAAATAACTTTTCAGTCCAAGTGAAATATGCTTGCACATGTTTATATGCAAAGTATGTGTGTATTTATGCCTGTGTGTAAATATGTGTACAATAATAATAGATTAGTGATCATGTAATATAATGTCGCAAGGTTCTGGCACTATGGTCAATTTAATATACAATGCAAATATTCTTTCTTTGTAGAAGTGAAATAAAAATATGATAACTTTGTTGTTTCACTTACTTTTTTTGCTTGGCAGGTCTGTGTTTGCAAACTAAAATTACTAAAGAAAGAATCCTAGTTGTAAGAATTCTTGCTCAATTTGGGGATCTTGATTATTAAAAATGCAACCCTATCTCTTTGAGACAATTTACTTTCTATAATTTTAAAAATAAAAAAGTAAAAATATTAAAAATCCTAACTCACTTCAGGCCTTTATGCCACACAGAAAATAAAAATACATTATGTTGAAGAAAATTTAAAATGTATATAAAATAAATACACAATCACAACACCCTGAAATTCTCCTTGATGTTTATAGACCTTGATATTTTCATGTTCACATTAAATCACCTGAAAAAGTGCTTAATTTCTACTTGACTTTGTCCTGTCTTGGATATACTTAGATGCTGTACTTACAGTCTTTCTAGCTTACTGTAAATCTCTCCTCAGCAGAGAAAAAATAGGAAACAAAGGCAGAAGCTATTTTGTCTTGTTGTCTTTAGTTTGTTTTCTTGGAGAAATGTTTACTCCTGCCATACATCACCCTGTCTGCATTTACCTGTTAAGAATCTACATACAAGCTTGTGAGTCCATCCTAGGAGTAGAGAGCACAAATCATAGAAGAAAGGTTCCTCTCCACAGGTTGCATACAACTTAAATTTTGATAACATAGGAGCACATCTATTCACATTTCAAGAGTAAAATATACCAATTGACTAACAAAATGCCAAAGGGTTCATGGTAAAAGAATAATTAGGGCAATGACATAGTATTCTAGAAGTTTTCCTACAAAAGGCAAGTTTTCAACTTTATTGTATTTATTCATATATTGGCTCTTTTAATTTTCTCCACAATATATCCATTTTTTGAGGGTGCGAATTGGGCTCTAGAGACATAGAGTGATGTTGGAGTCAGAAGCATCCTGAATGATGATTACATCATGAAACTGGAGGATGAGCTTAAGGACAGCCCTAGTTTCTATTTCAAAGGAGGACGCATGGAGTGAATAGTACACATCCTCAAATGGGAAGAGAGAAATAGCAAATGCAGTCAAAGAAACAGAAACTCGAAAACTAACAAAGTACCCAAGGTCATGTTTACATCGAAAACATAAGTACTAAGAGTGAGAGAATACCTCATGTGGACCTTGAGTGCAAATCATATCTATCTACCTAGAATTTATATTTCAGCCTTCTTCCAAAAGTTGGGGGTAGTTTACAAAATTGGTTGTGTGAATTATTACATGTTTTCTCAGTTATTTCCCCAGGGAAACACGCCAAAGGCAAACCCATCATTTCAGCTGATTTAGTGTTTGATGCCAGAGAATTCATAATTGATATGACAACCATAATGGATAGTGATCATCGTGTTGGCAAAGCCTGGGCTGACAGAGCTACATCCATTTTGGCGCTCGCCAGTTAGTGTACCACCAGACACGCTGTGATAAATTTTGAGGATATTGCTGAACTTTTCACTTCCAACTTTCTGAATATTAGAAATTAGAAATGCATTATAAAATAGAGGACACTTTATTACATAAATATTGCTTACCCCAATATGCTTTTTCACAAACTTTTATTTTTAGGTATAGAAGGAATGGGGTTTTTTTTCCCCTTGGCTCATCTCTGTAAAGATCACAGGGTAACCCAAAGTTCAGTCAGACATTTATCTCAAGGCACAAAGAGATTTATGGGTTCTGGATATATAAAAGTCTGCTTAAAATAAAAAAAAAAAATCGGAATTTTCATCCTTGGCAAAGTCAAATAAAGAAAGGATTAAGGCTGATACATGTTTGTCCTATAAATCTATCAGTAACCAAATGTGACACAATGCTTCAGGTATGTCAGATCCCAACTTGCTCTAAATGGGTAGTTAAAATTTTGTCTTATTCACAATAAATATTTCATGATAAGGAGAATCTCTTTGTCTAGCCAACCCGATCCCCAAAAGCAAAATCTCCCAATTTTGTAGGTTCAGGAAGGCAAATGCTAGAAAGGGACAAAATTCATTAGAAGTTAGAAATGTCTAGGTCATTAGGAAAAATGATCAGGTAAGGAAAGACAATTAAAAAAAAGTGGGTCTCAGAAAAAAAAAAGAAGATATAGAAAATCTAGCTTCGCGGTTACCAAACAAATATTTCTGGAATGTAAACTTCATGAGGACAGCTTGTATTTTGGTGGCATGTAGGAGCCAGCCAATAAATATCTGTGGAGTGGATATCAGAATGCATGAATGATTACCAGTATAGAGTTCCCTACCCCAGGAGAGGCTGTGAGGGCTATCGTGCATTTGTGAAGAAAAAATCTTTTGCTGTTAATTCTTTATCATACAGAAAAGAAAAATAATTTTTATACATGAAAAATGAGCCTTGAAATATATGCAAGTAGTACACTTCTCAAGAGCTAGCTCCCAGATTGCTGGGATTGTGGTTTAAAGCCCAGTTGAAACCAAGAGCACTAGTCCCTGGCAGTAACACTACTGATGGTGGAGGTGGTAAGGGTGTGTAGGAATTGGCTGCTAGCAAGAAAAACTAAGCACTTGGGAACCAATTGCTGCACACAGGTGGCTCTTGCATCCTTTAAATACAATCAATTCAGGTAAGCTTTTGTTTACAGTAGCTGTTATCTAGAAGATAAGGCTGTAAAAACATCAATCAAAATGAAGTACTACTGTTTCTGGCCATATCTCAGCAGGTTCATCTGTTTTATTTCTTCCTCCTTTTCCAAATACCTTAAGGTGTTTAAGATGAGTGAAGAGATAGCAAACTATTAATGTGAACTGTATTTGTGTATGACACATGGGTTCCTACTCCTTGAACCACAAATACCATCCCTAAAGTGCCTACATTATTCCCAGGTTAAACATGAGCCTGTGCTCCTCACAGCTTTAGTTTCACTAAAATATAAACTCTGCAAAATCATCTCCTCACCATTTTCAACGATGCTCTTGTAAGAAAATGAGAATCTTATGGCATCTATACGTTGGTGTGGGGCTTTTAATGTATTTACACCCTGCTTTTCTCCCCAAAGAGCCATGTACAATAAAATAGCAAAATAGAAATAAAAAATGAAGCCTAGCAAAAGGAAAATGCAAAGTGTATGAACTTCAAAGTCAACTTTATAGTTATAAAACTTTAAGTCTGTCAGGATGCCAACAGATTATATTTTTAAAGACATAGCTTAATTAATGCTGGATCCACAATACGGGCTCTGAGCCAGGGAAAGTTCCCAGTGAAGAGGGAAGCTCTGCTTAGGGAATGAAAAGGCACACCGGTCCCGCTCCAGAGAACGGTTCCCAGCAGGGCAGTGAGGTGAGCACAAGAGGATCAAGCATGAGCAGACAGACACATGGCAGGGGAGTGGATGCCATTGCTAGACAGGGCTGTCAGGCTGCCCTGGGCAAGATTCAGGTTGTGCTCAGAGTCTGCGTGGTGAAAAACATCTTATCTGTCATCCCTCAGGTTTTGAGGCATTCTGCAGTTCTGGACTTCATAAGTAATTTCTTCTATTAATATTAGGTTCGCCTCTAAGTACAACTAGAGTAAGGCATTCCAGTAAATGTAATGCCCCTGCAGTTAATCCACAGATGACTTTACTCCAGATTTATTTTCCTGGCACAATTCTGACCTCTGGGACTGGTAGAAGATACACACTATTTAATGATTATTTCTTTGAGAAAAATAATGCCACTGATAATAATACTTGTAATAATAACCATAATCATAATAGCATATAATATTTATTTATTTCAATAAATTTAGGGGGTACAAGTGTTTTTTGTTACATGAATGAGCTGTATAATGCTGAAGTCAGGGCTTTCAGTGTATCTGCCACAAGCATAGTATACATTGTATCTGAAAAGTAGATTTTCATCCCTCACTCCCTACCAACCTGCCCCCTTCTTAGTTTCCAAAGTCCATTACACCACTTTTATGACCATATATTTATCCCTCAGTTAGCTCTGTGAGAACATGGGATGTTTGGTATTCTGTTCCTGAGATACTTCACTTAGGATCTTCAGTTCCATCCAAGTTGCTGCAAAAGACAGTATTTCATTCCTTTTTATAGCTGAGTAATATTCCATGGTACATATACACCATATTTTCTTTATCTACTCATCTGCTGATGGGCACTTAGATTGATTCCACATCATTGCAATTGTGAATTATGCTGCAATAAACATTCAGGTACGGGTGTCTTTTTTGCAAAATGACTTCATTTCCTTTGGGTAGATACCCAGTAGTAGGATTCCTGGATCAAATAGTAGGTCTACCTTCTGTTCTTTGAGGAATTTCCATACTGTTTTCTTTAGAGGTTGTGTTAATTTATATTACTATGAACAATGTATAAGTGTTCCTTTTTCACTGCAACTGTGCCGACATCTATCATTTTTTAACTCTTTATTAATGGCCATTCTGATAGGGATAAGGAGGTATCTCATCATGGTTTTAATTTGCATTTCCCTGATGATTAGTGATGTTGAGTATTTTTTCATATGTTTGTTGGCCATTTGTCTATGTTCTTGTGAAACAAATCTGTTCATGTCTTCCACCCACTTTTTGATGGGGATATTTGTTGTATTTCTGCTGCTTTGTTTGAGTTCTTCACAGATTCTGGATATCAGCCCTTTGTTTGATGTATAGTTTGAGAATATTTTCTCCCATTCTGTAGGTTATCTATTTGTTCTGTTGATTATTTCCTTTGCTATGCAGGATCGTTTAGTTTAATTAAGTCTTATTTATTTATTTATTTATGTTGTTGCTGTATTTGCCTTTGGGGTCTTAGTCATACATTCTTTGCCTAGGCCAATGTCCAGAAGAGTTTTTCCTAGGTTTTCTTCTAGAATTTTTATGGTTTCAGGTCTTGCATTTAAGTCTTTAATCCACCTTGAGTTAATTTTTGTATATGGTGAGAGACAGAAATCCAGTTTCATTCTTTTGCATGTGGCTATCCAGTTTTCTCCATACCATTTATCAAATAGGGCATCCTTTCCCCAGTGTATGTTTTCATCTGCTTTGTTGAAAATCAGTTGGTTATAGCTATATGGCTTTGTTTCTGGGTTCTCTCTTCTGTTCCATTGGGCTGTGTGTCTATCTTTATACCACCAGTACCATGTTATTTTGGTTATAACCAGATTTATTCTTTTTGCTGAGGATTACTTTGGCTCTGTTTTAGTTCCATATGAAGTTTAGGATTTTTTCTAGATCTGTCAAAAATGATGTTGGTATTTGGATGGGACTTGCATTGAATATGTAAATCACTTGTGTAGTATGGACATTTAACAATGTTGATTCCTCCAATCCATGAGCATGGGATGTTTTTCCATTTCTTTGTGTAATCTATGATTTCTTTCATCAGTGTTTTGCAGTTCTCCTTGCAGAGAACTTTTACCTGCTAGGTTAAGGATATTCCTAGGTATTTTCTCTGCAGCTATTGTAAATGGTATTGAGTTCTTGATTTCACGCTCAGCTTGACTGTTACTAGAATAAGAAACACCTCTTTCTTGATTTGGGTGCCCTTTTCTTTCTCTTGCCTGATCACTCTGAGTAGGAATTCCAGTACTGTGTTTAACAGACATTGTGAGAATGGGCATCCTTGTTTTGTTCTGGTTCTTAGGGGGAATGCTTTCAACTTTTCCCCATCCAGTATGATGTTGGTTGTGGGTTTGTCATATGTGGCTTTTTAAATTTTAAGGTATGTTCCTTCTATGCCTAGTTTGTTGAGCATTTTTATCATGAATGGGTGGGGGATTTTATTGAATGCTTTTTCTGCATGTATTGAGACAACCATATGGTTTTTGTTTTTAATTCTGTTATGTGGTGAGTCACATATATTGATTTGCATATCTTGAAACATCCCTATACACCCGGGATGAAACTCACTTGATCATGGTGAATTATCTTTTTGATGTGCTGTTGGATTCGGTTTGCTAGTATTTGGTTGAGGACTTTTGCATCTATGTTCATGAGGGATATTGGTCTGTATTTTTCTTTTTTTGTTCTGTCCTTTCCTGGCTTAAGGTATCAGGGTGACACTGGCTTCAGAGAATGAGTTAGGAAGGTTTCCCCTTTCTTGATGTTATGAAACTCTTTCAGTAGGATAGGTGCCAGTTCTTCTTTGTAGGTCTGGTAGAATTCAGCTGCAAATCTGTCTGATCAGGGGCTTTTTCAGAGATTTTACATTACTGTTTCAATCATACTATTTGTTATTGGTCTGCTCAAGATTTCTATCAAACTTGGGAGGTTCTGCATTTCCAAAAAATTACCCATTTCCTCTAGATTTTCTAGTTTGTGTGTGTAGAGGTTTTCATAGTAGTCACCAATGATATTTGTATTTCTGTGGTATCAGTTGAAATATCTCCCTTTTCATTTCTGATTGAGCTTCTTTGAGTGCTTTCTCTTCTATTTCTGGTTAATCTAGCTAGTGGTCTAGCAATTTTGTTTATATTTTCAAAGAATCAACTTTTTGTTTCATAGATTCTTTATATTGCTTTTTTTGCTTTCCATTTGTTTAGTTTTGCTCTGATCTTTGTTATCACTTTTCTTCTGCTAGCTTTTGGGTTTGGTTTGCTCTTCTTTTTCTAGTTCCTTGAGGTGTGACATTAGATTGTTAATTGAGATCTTTCTGTCTTTTTGATGTAGGCATTTATAGCTACAAACTTCCCTCTTAGCACTGCTTTTGCTGTATCCCTGAGATTTTGGAAGGTTGTGTCATCTTTGTTGCTCCCAAACCCCTCCCCATCTCAGTCTCACAGTGAGGGGTCTGTATGTCTAGCTTCAACATAACTGCTTTACCAAGGGACCCTTCCACACTAGACAAGTCATTCCTCTATAAAATGTGGAGGCTGGATGATATCATCTTTGATGTGCCTTCTGTTTTTAACTTTCTTTGTCTTAGTTTTTCCATCTATAAAGCAGGTATTAACATAATAGCATTTGTATCCTAGAGTTCAAAGTGGATTTGAGAATAAATAAGCTTCATAACACTTTAATTTGTATATATGCATTGCTGCCTCATTCCAGAATCCCACCCAACAGTAGAATCTTATAAAGAAACTTCCCCAGTTCTTCTCCCCTTCATCTCCACCAGCCATCTTGCCATGGATTGACAGATCTGACTAGACATCTGGAAATGAACACACTAGGAAAAAGAAATCTGGATCTGCAAAGTACTAATAAAGACAGTACTAGATAGCACTTTACCTTGGCTTACCCAGGATGAAAATTTGAGATGAAGAACTGAGGGGAAGGACATGTGAGTAAACCAGAGTCAGAAAATTTTCTAAATTTATAACTAGGTTAGATGCTTCTTTCAACCAGGGAGCAGGAAAGACTATTTCACACAATCATTTTTCGTTTTAAAAATAAGAGTGGATCAGCTTCATGTGACCAGGAAAAACTCTACTTCAAAAGAGACTAGAAAGAATACCCTGGTGATGTCAGTGACTTAAATGTTATTTAAATAGAGGTTTCTGGTCTTAATGATATGACACTGCTGTGCCTGTTTCAACATTTAGGCCCAAGACACACAGCAAAGAAGGGCTGCACAAACCAATTTCAAGGCAATATCTTGAAGTTTCATTGTGCCATCCTAAATACATTTCCTGTTAGACCAAAAATGTTTTTTAACTTTTTTTATTGATACGCAATATTTGCACATATTTATGGGGTACACATAATTTGTTAGATGCATAAGATGTGTAATGATCAAGTCAGGGTATTTAGGGTATCCAACACCTTGAGTAGTTACCATTTCTATGTGTTGGGGACATTTTAAGTCTTCTCTTCTAGCTATTTTGTAATATAGAAAACATTGTCGTTAACTATTATCACCATACTCTGCTATCAAACATTAGAACTTATTCCTTCTACATAACTGTATATTTGTACCCATTAACCAACCTCTCTTCACACCTCCCTCCAAACCCTTCCCAGCCGCTGTTTACCATCATTCTATTCTCTACCTCCATGAGATCAACTTTTCTAACTCCCACATATGAGTGAGAACATGCAATATTTGTCTTTCTGTGCCTGGCTTATTTCAGTTAACATCATGACCTCCAACAGTTGCACCCACATTGCTGCAAATGACATGATTTCTTTCTTTTTTATGGCTGAATAATATTTTATTGTGTATATATACCATATTTTTTTATCTACTAATATTTGCCCATTGATGGACATTTAGGATGATTCTATATCTTTGCTATTGTGAACAGTGCTGTAATAAACATGGTGGTGCAGGTATCTTTTTGATACACTGATTTTAGATCAAGAGCATTTTGAAAAGTCTTGCCAAGCTTAAGACTTGTAATAAATAGCCTTAATATTTCTTTTGTAAAAAGGAGAAAGAACAAAGCAACCCAAATGTCCATTGACTGATGAATGGATAAAGAAAATGTGGTACACAAATATAATGGACTATTATGCAGTCTTAAAAAAGGGGGAAATCCTGTCACATGCTACAACATGATTGAACTTCAAGGAGGACATAAATTGTCCTAAGTGAAATAAGCCAGTCACATACTGTATGCTTTCACTTATTTGAAGTATCTAAAGTGGTCACAATCATAGAAACAGAAAGTAGAAAAACAGTTGCCAAGGGCTAAGAGAGGGGAAGTTAGTGTTTAATAGGTTTGGAGTTTCAGTTTTGCAAGATGGAAGTTCTAGAGAGATCTGTTGCACAAGGTGAATATGCTTGATGAACTTAAAAATAGTTCAGATAGCATATTTAATGTCATGTGTTTTTGACCCAAGATAAAAAAAAAATGAAAAAGAGAAAGAACAGAAAAGTAACAGAAAAGTATTTAAAACTACTATTTAAAGTCTCTGAAAAGGAGATAAAGGAAACAGATGACTTGGGAAACAAATGATGGTTGTGGTTTGGGATGGAACATAGAAAATAGGTGGGACTCTGAGGCTGCCTTTACAGCAGAGAAGGGATCACAAAATGGGGCTTTAGGAAGCCCCAGGGTTCAGTACCAACTTTTAAAGCTGCCCAAACCCTTTTTTTTTCTTGCAGTCAATGAAGCATTATCAGACAACTGTGGGTAAGAAATACGTGGCTAAGGACTGAAAAGCTTTGTTTTGCACAGTAACAGTTGAAGGATCATGCGTGAGTACAGAAAACTGCAGGGCTGGATTCAAAGGACGGGATGAGCTTTAGTAAACTCTGGTTCTATTCCTCAGCTGATGGTGAGCTAAATGCTTCATAGTTCTTCAAATACTCTTGCAAATTGTACAGTAATTTATCCACTTAAAAAAATGCATTATTCTGACAACTGAGGAAACTGGGGCTCTCAGAGGTCAAGTGACTTGTTTAAGATCACACATGAGTGACTGACAGTGCTGACGCGGTCTACCTCCTTCCAGTATAGTGAGTGCCCTCGTCAGAGTGCAGTGCTACCTCTCCTTTCTCCTACCAGCACAATGGCACCAGTGATACCTTCTGCCTCCGTGAAAAGGAGGCCATGTGCTGGTGATGCACAGATAACATGAACACAGTTCCTGTCTTCCAGGGGCTCTCAGCAGTAAGGGAGACAAGTAGGTTAAAAGATAAATGTGCGAGGAGAGAAATGTTGCAAGAGCCGTGCAGAAGGCCCTGTGGTAGCTCGGAGAAGGAAGCAACCAACTCCACCTTGGAAAGCCTCCGAGCAGAGGGGAGGCGGTCTCTGGAGTGAGCCTTGAAGACAAAGTTCACTGAGTGGGTATAAGAAGGAAAGGACACTTCAGGTCGACGGAGATGCACGTGCAGACAGTGGTAAGAAAGGCATGGGGGCTTTTGGGACAGTGCAGAAAAGTTCAGGAGAAAGAAAGATTGTAGGCATGCGGAAGTGACAGCTGGAAAGGTAGGGTGGGGGTGTGGCTGGTGAGGACCAGGAGGGCGCTGTACAACAGACGAAGGTGCATCGAAGGCCGGGCGGGATGCTGCACTAGTGAACGCCCGATCATATCCAGCACACGTGGGATGCATGGCAACCCTTCTCCTGAGGGTGATCCTCTTTCTTGAAACCCAAATACTCCAGGCCATGTTTCTGTATGGAACCTGTGAGCTAAATATTTACTTTGTGCAGGGCCAAAGTATCTACTACAGCTCATTTATTTGGAGGTAAACACATTAAAGTGTACATTAAAACAAACCTGCCCTCCCCCACACAGAAAAAAGACTGTCATTCAAAAAAAAAATTGAAAACTATACTGAGGGCTCAACTTTCCGGAGTCACTGGGACAAAGAAAGTGTATATAAACAGTAACAAGCCAGCTCCGCGGGGTGCCTCCATTTCGTATTCTTTGAGAAGTCTGCGGGCACGAGGTGAATGGCGAACAGTTTCCTCAGTGAGTTGCACAGCAACTTTATTTAACTTAACAGGAATCATTCACTGAATTTTATGAAGATAAGGACTTCCAGGAGTGAGTTCCTTTCTGATTGTTTTTTGATTCAAGCAAGACAAGGGCGAGCTACACTTGGAAAGCTCTGATCGAACCTGCAGTTTTACTGTACAAACTCTGTGGCTCTGAGATGGTCCCACAAAGCCACTGGGGCTGGTGCTGTGGTTTGATTTCACCGAGTTGAAAGCAATCTGTCAATGTGGAGAGGAGTTACGAAGGTTATTTTAAACATTTAGTTAAGCCTGTGACTGTCTTTTCTTTTAGAGGCATTCCTGGCGGCAAACTGCCTCATCCTGGGTGACATAAGACAAGCTATTGAATGAGGTTAGACTGAGGTCCTTGCAGTCAGAGGGCTGGTCCACCCATGTTGCCATTAGCTGATTAATAGGTGTTTATTTTTAGGGCTTGAACTAACAGGCCAGGCTAAGGCCAATGCAAGATGATATTTGAAGTATTGTGTGAGCGCCTCATGCTTACAAAAGATCCTATTTTTTGTAAAGTTGTTGATGTAGCCTTGTCGGACTGGTAAAATTTAATACCAAAGACAGAGAAAACCCCACCCAACTCCATTATAGAAACAGCCATTGTAAAAATACATCCATTGTTACTTTTTAAAGAAATATTTGTTAAAGGAAACAAGAAGATAAATATGACCAACTAGTTATGACAACTAGTTGAGTACAAATACTCAAAACTAGATATTAAATTACAAAGATTCCTAATATTATGTCCAATTCCTTGCATAAGCAATTACTAGGTTTGCTATTTATTTTTTAATAAGATATTTATGCCTCTACAGACACATGCTATATTAAAACCTACATGGATTTACGGACTTTATTTAGATTTATGGGCTTTATGATTCTAAGGAATTCAGAAATGAAATGACAAAATGACGGGTCTCTCATTGCCAAACTATAAGTTTAAAAGATGTTACAATTATATATTTATTTGTGTTAGTTTAATGTCTTTTTCCTCCAGTAGACAGTATGCTATGTGTAGGCAAGTATCCTGGGTACTTCATTATTACCTGGCACTAGTAGACATCGAAGAAATATTTGTTGAATAGCTGAATGACAGGGAGAAAAGTTATGCAGTGTCTTTGCATAGCTATGTTGCGTAGTCTCGTCTAGATCATGACCCCTATGGCATACACAGGATGGGCTAATAGTCTGAAAAACTGCTATTATGTGCTTTACTTAATCATTTGCCTTTGTTTACTGATTAGCTTTCTTATTTCCCCAAGCAGGACAGCCACTGGTGTTGACTGTCACAGTCAGTGAAAAGTTAAAGTTATTGCTTTTCCCTCTTTATATTTTTTTCTCTCAGGGAATTTGCTGGAATATTTTTACAGGAAAATGGGCCCGGGACTTTTCCCTTTGCATTTAAATTGGTCATCTCAGTCTTTGGGGCATATACATGGCGGCACCGGCACGTCTCCTTCACCTTTTAGGTTAACACAAACCCACCCCTAAAGCCG
Source organism: Eulemur rufifrons (assembly GCF_041146395.1). Lineage (NCBI taxonomy): Eukaryota > Metazoa > Chordata > Mammalia > Primates > Lemuridae > Eulemur > Eulemur rufifrons. The sequence continues at coordinate 53,841,832 of NC_090984.1, forward strand.
TACTTCTGAATGGCGACGACTCTGAGAAAGATGAATTTAGGGCTGGGAAAGATTGCTGGCAACAGTTCAGTCCCCTGCCAAAGTCTGTGCTTGAGGCCGAGGAGCAAGGTGCTGTTTTATTTCGACTTCATAGAAAGACCCTGAAGATCTCAAGAGACCAGAAGTCCAGTCTGTAAAGTTGTTATATCCACAATCAGATCAGCTAGTCCCGTAACGGGGACACATATGGCAATTTACCACCACAATTTCCACAGGGAAGTAACCCTTGTGCCTTCTGTCTATTTTCATGATGGACCCAGCACAGATCAATCACCCAGAGCTCCCGACATTTATAACACCCTTTAGGCTTATTTATGGACCAAGCATTAGTTTTACTGAAACAGACCAACAGTCACCATTGGAAAGAAGAATTCTTGTATCTTATGCAATATTACACACTGGTTCTAGACCGGGTCTGTCTTTGGTAGGACGAACAATCCCCATGTCAATTTTGAAGGATCTGAACCGTAATGCCTTCAGATGATCAGTTACTCCTCTCAAACTTTCCAGCATAAGAACACACATTTCAGAAAACGACAGAAATAATAACTTTCATGAGGAGGAAGGATATCATGGGCAAGGCATAATTTTAGACTTACAGTGTGATATTCAAATTTCACCTTAATTTAATTAAGAGATGGTTAACATAAGGGGCTTGTTCTATTACTGAATTTCATTTAACTTGTTAGTATTAATGTTGCTTATTCAGCAGGTATAAAATGCATAGTTTGAAATATTATAACAGTAAAAAGTTCTCATTTCGTGTCTTCATTTTGCTTACCTTCACTATTTACTTTCTAAAAAATTATTACTTGTTTTAGAGATGGGGTCTTTGAATGTTGCTTAGGCTGGCCTTGAACTCCTGGCTTTATGTGATCCTCCCAGCTCAGCCTTCTGAGTAGCTGGGACCACAGGCACAAGCCACTGTGCCTGGCTACATTTTTTTTTTTTTTTTATAAGAGACAGGGTTTTGCTCTGTTGCCTAGAATGCAGTGGCACGATCATAGCTCACTGTAGCCTCAAACTCCTGGGCTGAAACAATCCTCCGCTTCAACCTCCTGAGTAGCTGGGACTAGAGGTGCACACCACCATGCCTGGCTAATTTTTAAAATATTTTTTGTAGAGATGGGGTCTTGCGATGTTGCCTATGCTGGTCTTGAACTCCTGGCCTCAAATAATCCTCCCACCTCTGCCTCCCAAAACACTGGGATTACAGGAATGAGCCACCATGACCTGCCCCAGCTACTTTTTTTTAATTGACACATCGTAATATTGTACATATTCATCGGGTACAATTTGATGTTTCAATACATGTATATACTGTATAATGATCAAATCAGAATTGTTAGCATATCTATCACTGCATGCATTTATCATTTCTTTGTGGTGAAAACATTCTAAAACCTCTCTTCCAGCTATTTTATAATATATAATATCTTGCTGTTAATCATAGTCACCGTACTGTGCAATAGAACACCAGAACATTCTCCTATCTCATTGTAACTTTGTACTGGTTGACCAACCTCTCCCCATCCTCCCCTCCCCCATTCATTTAAAAAAAATACACATCTTGAAAAACTAAAAAGGTTGCACAAGATTTAAAGTACATATTTCCTCAATACCTACCTTCTTTTTTCAAAGTGCTTACCATAATCTCATTAAACTTTATTTAAAATGTTTCTATATTTATTTGTTCTAAAGGATTGAACATAATTAGCTCAAGAAAATGGTTAGCAATTTTGGAACTCCTCAACTCACAAATGTACATAAATTACCCAAAGTTAAATGAGAGTAATTATCCAGGGAATTGAGGCACTATGGATAGTCAGTCTAGAGCTTACTTCTGCAGCCTCTTGTTTCTTTATATTTTGGGAAACATGGAAAAAAGCAGACTTTTATTTTACTAATCTAGATAAGGCTGAAAGGAGGAGAAATCTGGATTAAATGTCCAACTAAGCTGTAATGGTACTTTCCTTTATTTCCAGACATGAGAAAATAGCACCAATTTATACTGTGCAGTGCTTTATGCTTTTTTAGAAAATGCTAATATGTTATTTAGGAGGATGAAGTATTTAGAGAAGCTAAGTATTATAAGTGTCTTGCCAGAGTTAGGATTTCTCATCCAGTGCTTACTGAGAAACCCTGGAAAGTTCTGTTGAACTATCTTATCCTATATTCTCTATTACATTTATTGCTCTTCCACTTAGAATAAAAGCAAGTTCTTATATTTTGCATCTTATCTCATATATAGAGATTAAGAATTCATTATTATTATTTAGAGAATGTTTAAGTGCTACAAATTTGATGTAATTGCTAAGCATTATTAAAATATATTTAATAATTTTGTTTTGAAACTAACTGAGATATTTTACATTCTGATGCCATCACCTTCTGACAAGTTATTTCTCACTTTGTATCCACAGACAAAACTATAAATTTTATAAAATGGGCTTTTTGTCAGGTATCTTAAAACATCAGAAGGTAATATTAATTTTTATTTGTCAGGATGTACTAATTAGAGTTTAAAAAACTTATGTCTGAGTTCAAACCACTCATCTGGTTTTTAAAGAATATAAAACATGTTACCTAGTGTTTGGTCTTTTGCTATGATTCCCATATATTGGGAATGAAATTAAATCAAAAGAACCTGTAACATTTTTCAAAGAAACAGAAATTAGTCTTTAGAAGTGACAGAACAGATTACCTCTATAGTACAATTACAATCTCATTGTTTCAGAATTAAAAAGATGTATAATTATGTGTATGATCACAATAGTGCTATAAGAACATTTTACCTAATTTAAATATTAGTTAATCAAATAGATTTGAGGAGTCAAGTACATGTGCTATAATCTTAACATAGCTCTAGGTACAATGAGAGACAGGATATTCAAATAACGAAAGACCGAATAACGTTCTAAACTATATACAAGTGACTATTGATTTTAAAGGGGTTAGAGGGTAAAGTGGTTAGAAGGTAACAATATGTGCATTGGAATGACAGAAAAGTGGTCCTTTTATCTTTGCCATTCTTAACAGTATAGCATCCTTGCTAATGCAAGTGAAAATGTGGGTTAAGCTTATGAAACTATAGCTACTAATCATTGCACTATAATGTTTGAAAGGCTACCACATTTCAATGGTGGTGACGGGGCTGGAGGAGTGACACTGGGGGAGGGGTTTCACTAAAGAGGTGAAATTTTTGTTTGATTTTGCAGGATGAGAAGGAGAATAGGGGATAGAGAAGGATGAAAGGGTAAGGATCAGGGAAGGGAAATGAATAGAGGCATCTGTGTCTGGCACTTCAGGGCTTCCCTAGTTTGGAAGTCAGTGCAGTAGGCAATTAAAGGAATAGATCTGGAACTCAAGAAAAAGATCTAACCCGATGATACACATTTGGAAATTATGCTGAAGACAGGTGTGTAGACAAGACTGTTGGGAGGGTAAGGAGAGAGGCGGAGTGAGGATGGAAACTTGGGGCCAAGAATGCAAGGAGCAGATGGGAGGAAGGGGAGACAGCAAAGAAAAGTGCAGCCTTAGTGACCTCAACAGAGTGGAGGGAGAACCTGGAAAGAGAGGGATCACAGAAGTCAAGAGTGGGGTTGACAGTGCCAAAGAGAGGAGAGTGATCAAACATGACCAGGAGCAAGACACCTCTGCTGGGTCTGACAAACAGGAGGTTCTGCGGGAGGAATTACAGCCCAGTGACGGAGGGTGGAGAGAGAGAGACTGCAGGAGCAAGAGGAGGTAGAGACCCTGAGTGCAGAGGGCTCCTCATGGAGTTTGCTGGAGAAGAAAAGAATGGAGATAGAAGGAGATACAGCAGAAGGAGAACGACAGCAGGTTAGATGTGTGATGAGCAGCACTCGATATGGTGGTGGCCTATATACTGGGCTCTAATACAATCTTGTGTATCATAAAACAATCGACCGTATAGAAGATGTGTTCACAGACCCCATCAGATGGGCACAGGATAAAAAAATTGTGTAACATTGGTAGAATAAAAACAAGAGATTATCACAATGAGATGTGTCCACTGGTGTGGGGGAGGGAATATATTATACACATAAATGATTACAACATAAAAACTACAGATCTAGCAAAATTTCAGACATATTATAATTTTTTAAATACAAAAAGGTAGGTAGAATTCTTTATAAGCAGATAAAGAACATAACCCAATTTGTACCAGTCGTTCACTATGAAAACAGTGTTATAAATTCACAGGATTGAGAAGATTTCACCTAAAAGAAATAAAAAGTTACCTTCAAAGTATGTATTTTCAGCTTTGTTGCCTTGAACTCTAATTAAAAGTGAAATCAACTTTACATTAAGTACATGCATGGTTATTCTAAATATTCCTCATTTGCTTCACTTTCATTTTCTCTTATTTTATGAACACTGTCAGTGTTTAATTCTGGAAACTTGTGGAAAGTCAGGATAAATTAGCTTTATATTATATCACAATGGGTTATGTCTCCACATTTAGTGTTTCTTGCTGATCTCAATTTAGTGAGGTTTTAGGCAGCATTATTAAAATACTGGTCAATATTCTGAAAGGTCTCTTATAGGTGTCTTTGCCACTGTTATGGGCAGTGTGGGTTTAGCTGTTTTTACGGCATAGTATGTGTCAAACTAACAAGTCATAACAAATAGAGGGGTAAATTGAACTTTGGGCAAGCAGTTTCTCAGTTACAATAAATCCTGGGTTCAAGAATTATGGCTCAACTACCAATTCTTTCTGTAAAAAGTATTTGAACTCCTGAGAGGTACACAACTTCCAATTAGTTATCTGCACGAAGTAACGGTAATGGTTTCTCCATGGGTCACTGGAGAGTAAGTTTTCACGTTGCAATGTGTAGAAAAGTCCCCAGTCCAATCACCAGAGCAGGCTATGATCAGCGGCTCTTCTTTGAACTAAGGCATATATGTCAATGTGTGTATCAGTGTAACTTGTATTTGCAGAGGCCTCTGCATTTACCTCGTGGATGTCCTGGGCTTCAATTCATGACTACATGACTCCCTGGGTTAGTTAAGTCATGTGATCTCAGAACATCAGTGATCATCTGACTTCTTTTCAAATGAATAACCAAGGCCCTGTGGGTCAAAGTATGTGGCCTGCCCGACTCTTTGGTTAATAGCAAAGCCCAGAAAAGCTCAAGACAGATTATTGAAATCTGTTGTCATCACTTCTCAGTGCTTTTGGTAAATTATTAAATTTATAACTTTATTATGATGAGAACCCAAGTCTATGCTGTCTTATGATTGACTTATGCATATTTTCCCTGGCTGGCTTAACAGCCTGTAACTTCTTCCATGTAAATGCCAATCATTCACCCCAATCTCAGAAATACACAAAAGTAAGAACCACAGAAGCCCTTTCTGGTGAAATATGTACATTTAAACAAAACCTTCATAAGAGCGGCACTCTAACATTTGAAATCAACCTAATAGATCATTCAGAAAGATAACCCATCTCCTCACAGCCAAAACTAGTCACCTCTTAAGACTACTTGACAGCTTCACTAGGGCAGGGAAAAGTCACACACAGGCAGTTATCACAAAATCAACAGAGGAGTTGTCTCAAAAGTGGTACCTACAGGAACTCTAGCCTATTTGTAGCAAGAGTCCCCACGGTGCAACAATTATGTTTATGGTACTGAAGGAAAAAAATAGCAAAGGGAGGAGAAATATCAAGCACATGAAGAAATCAAGAAAGACAGGGAATTTACTTAGCAAACAGAGCCAAAGGGAAAGAGGTGAGATTGGATAACTCAATGTTTAAGCATTATTGAATATAAGGTCCAACTAAATTCCAACAAAAAATCTCTGTGAAAGAGTGGAGATTTTTACCCACAGAATGAGATAGATTATTCTTTACTGCTGCAAAACAAATATAATAAGGGCAACAGGAGAATTTTGAGCAGATAGATTCTTAAGTAAACAAGGGCACAAAGACCAGTGATTATTGCACCTTTTTAACTTTTATGTTGCCCAAATTGCATTCTCCGTGTATGGCAAGGGATTTAAATGTGTTCCTTTACAATTGCTTTAAGCAATTATTGCTTGCTAGACTGATTTCTTTTCTTTTTTTTCTTCTTCTAGAAATAACTGTCCTAACTGCCTAGTTGCCCAAGCTCACCACCCCCACATGGATACCAATGATCCTTCTCCACTGACATAACCTTCCACTACTCCTCTCCCTTTGCTGGGCCCCCCGCCAAGCGCCAGGTCCTCTGACAGGCATTTTGCATACTTTATCTCAGATCTCCTATAACCCTGTGAGAGTGATTTTTAGTTCATTTTTCTGAGCAGATTTCAACTTGTATTTCCCAAGTGTTCATATATGCTCATATGTATCAGGGCTCTGAGGCTCCGGCTGTTTGGATCCTAAATCTACATCTTGTTCAAACAAGTAGCTCTGGTTTCATCATGCAACAATTTAAAAATAATGAACACTTTGGGATTTACTAAATGAAAAAGCTTGCCATCAACTAACTTGGAAGAAAGGTACCAGTAAGATGTTCCCATTTTGATAAAATGTTTAAATATTAGACCCCTGGCATATATGAGTTGAATCTCAGACTTTTAGTAGAGAATTAGGTAATGTGAAAAATTACACACAGGAACTTGCAAAAAACTTTTAAACGGCATTAAAAAAAAGACTTCCCAAATCCCAACATATGTTTTTACACAAATCTGCATGCTCCAATTAATCTGCCGAACTGCTGGTGTGCGGCTGGACCGCCTTAATCATCTTTGTAAGCACAATGTACAATTTGTGGTCTGATTTCTAGCAAGAAAAGTGCACCTAATTTTGGCTCTCCCCATACTTAAACCTATTTTAGAAAATTAGAATTTAACCATAGCTTTACACAGTCTTAAAAAGAAAAACTGTATGCAGCTGCTGACAGGTCATTGATGTTGTAATACTCTGAGTACCCGAGGAGAGATTTTATAGTATTATCCCAATGAATGGCATAAAAGAGACTTGGATTTTAAAAATTCATCTCCACTTGTCAAACATTATTAGGAAAGGAGGGAAAAATGGAGATTTCTTGGGATGATCTGACACAATGGCATGTTTTTCCGGTCCACCATGTCTGGCTGGCAGAACTCCTTTCTTTAGTGTAATAAACAAATGTTTAGTACAATGCTATGTTTGGAACAAGGCAAGTTTTATTTTCTTTTTTAAGCCGTTGGCTCAAGAAAACAGTCTTATGGGAAATGGCTATTGTGTTTACTGTTATTTGATGATGAAATGTCATCTGGCTAAAATACTTCTGTAATAAATTATTTCATTCAATAAAGCCATCAATAGTTTGGCCAGTTTAAAAATGCAATTTGCATTATAATGCATTCAGAAATCCCTGATGAAAAACTCTTTCTGTATGCATTAGTTCATATCAACACACACTCACATGCTCTTGCTTGTGAGCTCTCTTTCTCTCCTGGTTTAAAAGAGTTGCTTGCAACTTAAAATATCATAAAAATTCAAAATCTGAAAATGCCATCACCATTTCATAGCTTGGTATAGAATCGTTTCAAAGCAAGAACAAAAATGCTGAATTTCTTGTTAATTTCAAAGGTGATGATTTACTAGGAGTGAATTGGCAGTATTAAAATATAGTTTTCACTCATTTTCTTATAAAATGTAAATGGCTGCTGCATCATAACATTTTTTGCTGATGTAATAGAATAACCCCCTACCTTTGGGAACAGTTACAGCTCCTCCTTGTAGTTTGTTTTTGCCATCCCATTGACTTTTTACAGTGGTGTTTATCATTTTATCATAATTTTGTTTATAAATTATAGGTAGTGTGAATTATTTTGAGAATTTTTCACTGTCCATTAAGATAACTGGCGATAAGCTTGAAAAGCCAGGGCTGGTAATTACTGACCTCATGAAAGAAAGCAGGATCCTATTTCTTAACTAGTCTGGTTATGATCCATGATGACTTCTAGGAAAGGAATCTTTTTTGAAGGAAAAATTATGTACACTGGCCAATAACCTGCTAATACAATGTAAAAGGATTGGATCTTATGTGTCTCTGTGTTCCTAGGGCCAAGCATAGGGCCTGGTACACAGTTGGGTGTCCAATAAATACTTGTGGATGAATAAAGATGCAAATGAGTAGCTGATCTGAATAAAGACCATGGAGCTTATGATAATCTAGAATATATTAATAGCTCTGTCCAACAAGCCAGTATTTCCAGTCTCATTGCGATATCATGGCTTCTGGTCTCTGTGCCATATTTTTGAATGTATGTGTACTCTAGCTCCTATCTGAGCCTTTACAGGGCTGAAATGAATGTCTGTGCTAAATATCTTGTTATTCTTTTATTTTCAAAGGAGCAAGAACGTGTTTTAGTCACTTGGAAAGGAATGGACTCAAGATGCAAAATGGACACCTATTGTTTCTTTGGATGTCCATGTCATGAACTAATAGTTCCATGGAGTAGGAAGAGCACTGAAATTAGAATCTGAAGTCCTGGACTCCAGGCCTGACCCTGAGTATAACTGGCTGTGTGACCTTGGGTAAGTCATAGAAACTTTCAGGCCCCTTTTCCTCATCTGTTATGAAAAGGTTGTATCCTCAGATGATCTCTAAAGTCCCACTTAGCCCTAATATTTTTAAAATTTTATTACTTCTCTTATTTCTGTTTTTTAAAATTAATTTCTATTTCAGAAGATTTAGGAGGTACAAGTGCTTTCTGTTACATGGATGAATTGTATAGTGGTGAAATTAGTGTACCTGCTACTCAAATAGTGTACGTTGTGCCTGATAGGTAGTTTTTGATCCCCCCCACTCCTCCCACCCTGCCCCCTTCGTAGTTTCTGATGTCCTTTATTTCATTTGTGTGACCATATATACCCATAGTTTAGCTTCCACTTCTACGTGAGAACATGTAGTATTTGTTTTTCTATTCCTGAGATACTTCTGTTAGGATAATGGTCTCCAGTTCTATCCAAGTTTCTGAAAAAGATGGTATTTCATTCCTTTTTATGGCTGAGTAGTACTGCATGGTCTGTGTGTGCGCATGCACGCGCGTGGGTGTATCACATTTTATCTGCTCCTCAGTTGATGGGCACTTAGGTTGATTCCATATCTTTGTACTATCCTTATAACTACAAGCAAATGAGTCCTAGGGTGTGATTTTCAAACAAAAAAAATCTAAGAAAATGGTGTCTCTGTCCACTCAAAAAGAACTTGAACTTCCAGTTGTAACATACACTTAAACGCAATGGAATACATGTACCAAATTTACTAGTTATTCCTTCCCATTCCCATCTGCAGTGCTAAACTCAACATGTGAGGTACTTGAGGAATTTGTTTATTTACCTTACAATTATTTAACAACTTTCACTGTCAAGCTAAATCTAGAGGTGTGTACTCATTGGTGATATCGTGGGCTTCAGGGAGCCTTTGGACCTTCTGAAACTATAAGCAAAATTATGCATATGTGCAAAGTTATACAGGGAGAAAGAACTTAAATTAATATTTAATTCAAAATTTTAGAAACTTCAATCTAAATTATGGTCTAATGTTATTCGTTGCTATTAAATACCCTTAGAGTTGAATTTTGATTAAATTCCTAGCTTGGCCACACTAGTTCTCTGACCTTGAGCAGGCCTCAGTTCTCATATGAGTAAAATAGAAATAACAGTATCTACTTATAGGACAGTTATAATAATTAATAAGAGATATGCACAGAATTAACGAATATAAAATCACTGATCCAGAACTCATCTCATAAGAAGTACTTAATAAGTAACAAATACATTTTACTTTTTGTTTTAGCAAATGAGGTCAATCCTAACTCTTTATTTTATCTAAGTCTTCAAAGTTGTTCACTGATGATAGTCAAATCAACCCATGGGGAGGGATTCCTTTCCAAAAGTTGTCAAGGGAAGAGGTGTGTGTCTAAATACGGTAGTTTGTAAAGGAACCACCTGTCTAATAGGAGTCTAACTACACTAGCTAATTCAATTATACCATAATAGATGGCAGCCATTGGTTAAATGATCAGTTTAAAGCAATTTAAAATGTTTTACAGTTTTGGATTGCACATGTCTCATTTCAAATAGGTTTCCCAACTCATCTTGGTGAGCTAATGAGATTTTTGGGCATGCAGTCATTGGGACTCAATAAAGGGCTGAATGAGACAGTTTCTGAGGTCCCTTCTAGTTCTAAGACTCTACTATTCTTTTTTCCTGAATGACAAAAAGGGATATCCTCTTTAAATGGCTCTGAAATCTACTTAAATATCTAGATAGTCTCAGGACCCTATGTCTTTATCTGCCATATGATGGGGTGCTTCAATGTGCAAGAAATTGAGACTCACTCTCCCTTTGGAATCATTCTAAACACAAATGACTGTGAGAGTTCTGGATCAAAGACAGAAAACTTATTTGAACTCAGAAAGAGAGGGAAGGGGAAATTGGAAAGAGGTACACAGTGCAACCACAACATGACACTGGTTACCACACACCACTCAGGAAAGCAGTCTGTTTCACTGGACCATCTGCAGAAGGCTATATTCACATCACCTTATGTACCAACTTATTTGGGTGGTTTCTTAAACTTACATTGCATCCTTTCCCTAAAAAGTCTTTGGGAAAGATAGTGTGCCCCTATAATCCCAGCTAATTGGGAGGCTGAGGTGGGAGGATTGCTTGAGCCCACCAGTTCAAGTTTGCAGTGAGCTATGATCACGCCACTGCACTCCAGCCTGGGCAACAGAGTGAGACCCTGTCTCCGAAAAAAAGCAATCTTTAGGAAAGAGACTGCAATTTTGCACTATCTGAGGCCCAGAGAAGTTTGATAACCTGGTCTGGTGTCTGTGTTAAGATTTGAATTCGTGTCTGAGAATTCAATGGAGAATGCCAAGCCATTGTGTAAGAATCAGCCTGGGAGCTGGATAAAATGCAGTCTGATTTAGTAGGTCTGGGGGAGACTCAGAAAGCTGTATTTTAAACAAGTGCCTCCATTAATTCTGATGTGCAGCCAGGCTTGGGAACCACTGAGCTCTATCTTTGGGGTTGTAGTCTCCAGGAAAGGCTTTCTATAGGGAGTGAGATTTGAACACTGAAAAGAAAAATTGGACTTAGGTAGAGGCTGGGCTGTGAGATGACCCCCTTTGGTGAAAAAAACTGGCAGGTTTGTAAGCTAGAGCAGAGGGTCAATGAAGGAGGCATAAGGTTGGAGATGCATGTAAAAATTAGATAGCAAACAGGTTCACTGGGGAACTCTAATCATTTAGTAGTGCTTTCCTCGCAGCCCTGTGTTGAGGATTCTCACGTGGGGAGTGGTAGTGTACAGCCACATAGCAGCCATGCCAAATTTAAATATACAACTTTATTTTAAAATGACAACATATGGTGTATTTTATAGTTCATCAAGACTGGCTTTATGTAAATGAATATACGATAACAATAAGACAAATAGTAAAATTTAATCAGCTCTCCCCAATTGTACTTGGCCCCTACAACTCTGTTTTTAATTATAGCTTCATGACTTTTACCTGAATTCCTCAAGTGCAAATACTTTTCTTTTAAAATTTATTTTCATCATATCTTTAGTGCAATGCAGAAAAGGAATCTTAAATATTTATTTCAGCATTTTATATTTTTATTGGTTTTGTAAACCACTAAAATTGTAGGGTGTACTTAAGAGTGAGTTGATTCCATATGCAGTAAATCAAATGGAGGACAGAATACAGTGTACACCATTTACAATGTGAATCACTATAGTTAAAAATACAGAGTTCTGCCCTCCCACCCCTAAAACCTGCCAACATCCAAACAACTACAAAATTGCATGCTACAGAGATGTGTACTATATTCCAAGATAAATACGTACAAATTACACTGGAAAACCTCAAGGTGTTATTGATTAATTCCAAGAAACATTTCATAATCAAGTTTTATAGGTATTGTTTTTCTGATTTAAATACAAGGAAAAAATACAACAATTTCAGAGGATATGAATGTGGAAAGGAGTCTTATTAAAATATTTTAGATTAAAACCCAAACAGAAGGAAAAATTGGTAGCAGAGGATAAAAAGATAAGTAACCATAAAAAGGAGGTCAGACTCAATTAAGGATCATTAGGAAAACAGACCCTTCACCCTTCTATCTACTTTCTTGGGCTGCCTTCCAGACTGGTCCCATGTCTCTCTCATCCCTTTCCTGACTTCCTGTGCCCCCAATCTGAGACATCTGTGGGGGTCAGTAGCTTTAGCACTTCCTAATAGCAGTGGGTGAGAGGCAGGAAAAAGCTGATTGTGATGAAGCCAACAACCCTGAAGGGTGACAGAGGTCTTGTAATCAGTCCAAGCCAGGCCTGTGTAACTTGGTATTGGGTATTCAGAATTATATTTCTGAGCATGCTCAACATTGCATTCTCTCCACAAGGGACTGAAACGTTCTGAAATCAAGCAAGTGAAGATCTAGATGGGACCATTCAAGCATTTCAGAGGCTTCCAATTCTAATGCTAACTCCTCAGTACAATTATTATAATTAGGTCATCAGCCATACTTTTTAATTACCTTTAAAAACCTTGAGATGTAGACTTAATGTCTAGAACAGAGCCTGGTGTACAGTAGGTGCTCAATAAATGTCTTCTGAATGTTGATTAGATGGTTGTGTGTGGTCTTGAAAGCTAGAAAGCTGGCAATCTTTAAACATCAAATAGGTTTCCCAAAAACAGGGAGCGGGAGGGAATGGGGAATGGATCATTTTTTTCAGATCCAAAAATCAACAAAGAGTAGCTCTAAAAAGGTATGTCCACATAAGGTGACCTAAAATGAAGAAGTGAGTTTAGTAGGTTGTGAAGGTACAGGGATTTATTTGCAAACTGCAAAAATCATACAAATAATTTAAACACATATATTTCTTTTTTCCCTATAATTAATTTGGCCACAATTGTGAAAATATTTTAATTCTATTCGCAGGGTTCAGTAAATGCTACTGATGGGCAGATTGAATACACTATCTTTCAGCATACATGAAAATTAATGCAAGATGGATTAAAGATTTAAATATAAGACCTGAAACCACAAAAACTCTAGAAGAAAACCTAGAGAAAAACTCTTTTGGACATTGGTCTAGGCAAAGATTTATGACTAGGATCCCGAAAGCAAATGCAACAAAAACAAAAACAAAAATAAATGTGAGTTAATTAAGCTGAAAAGCTTCTTCACAGCAAAAGAAATAATCAACAGAATAAACAGACAATCTACAGAATGGGAAAAAATATTTGCAAACTATGCATTCAACAAAGAACTAATGTCCAGAATCTACAAGGAACTCAAACAACTCAGCAAGCAAAAACGAAGTAACCCCATTGAAAAGTGAGTAAATGACATGAACAGACACTTTTCAAAAGAAGATATACAAATGGCAAAAAAAAAAAAAAAAAAAAGCTCAATATCATTAATCATCAGGGAAATGCAAATTAAAACCACAATGAGATACCACCCTAACCCAGTCAGAATGGCCACTGTTAAGAAGTCAAGAAACAATAGATGTTAGCATGGATGTGGTGGAAAGGGAATGCTTATACACTGTTGATGGGACTATAAATTAGTACAACCTCTATAGAAAACAGTATGGAGATTTCTCAAAGAACTAAAAGTAGACATACCATTTGATCCAGCAATCTCACTACTGGGTAACTACACAAAGGAAAAGAAGTCATTATATCAAAAAGATACCTGCATTTGTATGTTTATCACAGCACAATTCACAATTGCAAAGATATGGGATCAACCTAAATGTCCATCAACCTATGAGTGGATGAAGAAAATGTGGTCTATATAAAACATGGAGAACTATTCAGCCATTACAAAAATGAAATAATGTCTTTTGGAGCAACTTGCATGGAACTGGAGGCCATTATATTATCTTAAGTGAAATAACTCAGGAATGGAAAACCAAATACTGCCTGTTCTCACTTGTAAGCGGGAGCTAAGCTACGGGTACACATGGTCATACAGAGTACTATACTGGACACTGGAGACTCAGAAGGGGGGAATGTGGAAGGACGGTGAGGGATGAAAAATTACCTATTGTGTGCCATGTACACTGTTCGGGTGAAGGGTACACTAAAAACCCACACTTCAGCACTATACAATATATCCATGTAACAAAACTCCTCTTGTACCCCCTAAATCTATTGAATTTTTTTTTAAAAGTACCTATCGACAACCAACCAGCAGATAATGATAGTATCTGCTGATAGGTTTTTTTTTTTCCTGGTAAATATCATATTCAGAATAACCTTAAGATGATATAATCTCAAGATCAGAAGAGCAATACCAAAAATATTGAGATAAAAAGATAAAAACAGCACTTCATGCAGCAGTTTTTAAAACTCAAAGTTTACAGATGTAATAGGAAATTTAAAAATTACTTCCAAATGAAAGCAAATAGGCAAAACAACCTCATGTTTTAGAAAAAGTTCAAAATGGCTCTGAGATTTAGATTTCATTTAAATAAGGAAAAAAAGAGATTACTATGTCGGGGTGATTGGCAACCACTTTTAATATAATTAAGCCGAGCTCATTTTATCTTTCTTTTATTCAGAGAAAGAATTCTCTCTCCCAAAGACTCCTTGCTGTCTTTTCTTCCTTTGAACCTGCATTCTGGGCCACGATTCTATAAATGTCACATGAGCTTAGTTTACTAAGTAAACTTGAAGCCTCCAGCATTGCATAACTAAAAAGACAAATATTTTTTAGTTATACATGATGTACTGGCGTAAGACAAGGATTTTGATGCAGAATTTAGAAAGTCAGTTTCAAGAGGGTAGGGAGTGTCTCCTCACCTCTCAACAAGGTAGATGCTCAATGAGGAACTAGACAATATAATAAATGAATGAACAAGGAGGTTCAAGTCCCTTCTAGTGAATTCAGACCATTGCCCACGCTTTGGTTCCACCACCACCACACTGCCCCAAGAGTATATCCTATAGAGATCCAGGGGGACATGAATGTCCTTGGCAGACCCTGAACCTATAGGGTAAACAGCTTAGCAATAAAAGGATTGATCATAGACTCCTCAGGAGAAGGTGAATCAACTGTACTCAAAAACCAATTCTAAAACTATATTATTTAATATGTCTTGTTAAATTAACAATGAATGCATTGTGAAGGAATGAAATAATGTTTCAAAGTAATATTTAAGCCAAATACTTGAGTAATAAAAAGAAATCAAATTTTTAAAGGCAGTTTATTACTCCTTCCACATACAGAGTTTCACAATATGGACCTATCTATTAACCAATTGATAGAATAGTTGTAATCTACTAAGGGGAAATGAATGAACAAATGAATAAATAAATACATAAAGTGTTAGGTCATTAAATATGAAATGTCTGATTTTGAATCAAAACTAGTTTATTGTATCTCAAACGAGAAGCTGTACAATTAATCAAAGTATGTGCCTAAACTATTGACACAGTTTTGCCATTTTAAGGGTAACTTGTTTATGTCAGCAGCCAAGAAGCCTGGAGAGCAAGTGGTGAAGAAATCTCGAAAGGCATTTTCCACAGCTTGTTGAGAATTGAATATTTTTCCTTGCAAGAAGTGGTCCAAAGCCTGGAAGAAGTGGTAGTTAGTGCAAGGTCTGGTGAATACAGTGGATGACAGAGAGTTTCCAAGTCTAGCTGCTGTAATTTAAGCAGCCTTGTTTGTGAAACATGTGGTCGAGCATTGTCTTGCAAAAGGATTGGGCTATCTCTGTTGACCAATCTCAGCTGCAGGCATCCTCATTATTTCATCCAATTGGTTGCAGCTGTAATCGACTGACCAGGTTTCATGAAGCTGTAGTGGATAATACCAGTGCTGGACCACCAGACAGACACCATTAGCTTTTTTTGATGAATATTTGGCTTTGTACTGAGTTTCAGCACTTCATCTTTATCCAAACATTGTGCCAAATTCTTGCGATTGTCAAAAAGAGTCCATTTTTCATCACATGTAACAATACGGTGTAGAAGTGGCTCGCCTTTATGTTGTGACAGTAAAGAAAAGCAAGCTTCGAGATGATTTCTCTTCTGATGCTTGTTTAATCTTGTTTAATTCATGCGGTACCCACCTATCCAGCTTCTTTACCTTGCCCATTTGTTTCGAATAGTCCAATATTGTTGGAATAGTAATGTTAAACCTTGCTGCTAATTCACCTATAGTTTGAGATGGATTCGTTTCCACTACATCTTTCAGCTCATCATTACCCACGTTAGTCTCAGGTCGCCTATGTGGCTCATTTTCAAGATTAAAATAGTCAGAACAGAACTTCTTAAACCATTGACATATGGTGCATTCATTAGCCACATCCTTCCTAAACACTTCGTTGATACTTTGAGCTGTCTGTGCTGCATTGGTTCCACGACGGAACTTGTATTCAAAAATAACACAAATTTTTGACTTATCCATAAAAATTGCTCTAAAAAAAAATTTGAAAGACAATTACAGGCCAAAATATGCGTTTGAAAGACTGAGTATGTACCTTCCCAATAAAAATAAAATGAGAAGTGTCGAAGTGAAATGTCAGAGATATCAGCTGACAAACTTAGTACTAAAGGAAATCGGACATTTCATACTTAACAACCTATAACTCTGGGTAGAAACCAAAGAAAAACATTATACTATTATGAAAAAATGAATGTAATGTAAAAATTATGAAGTAGTTTCTATAAATATCAATAAATATATAACACTTATAAATTTAGAAAACAGATAAAATGCTCTCAGGATGTATCTTATATATCTTCCCTGTGTAAACCTGGTAGTAGATAAAATTAGAAAAAGCTGCTTGTTACACTTCAATGCTATTGGACCAAGACTTTAGCAGAATAACATTCACCTTTTTGTTTTAAAATAAAGAAACATCAAAACTGTTGAGTTGAAAGGTTAAGTGTACTCTCTGTGTAGTTGATAAATGTAAGCCTAATCTAATCAGGCCTGTCATAGGCACTGCTGCCTGACCCAGGCTTCTGGTTTCTACACGGGTAAGATCTAACCAAGATGTAGGCTCTAAGCCTCTGACCTCCTGGAGACCTTGTCCTTGCCAGCCGAGAATTCTGGTTAACAGCCGGGGAACTCATAGTTCAAATCAGGAACATGTGCACTTTGCTAATACAACACATGGCTTTGAAATTAAAATGCAACATGATCGAGTGCTTCGGGATATTTTAACAACTAGAAGAGAGATTATAGCTAGATAAAACTGGGCTTTCGGGTCATTTTTGCTCATTCATGCTTCTTCCCGTTTCTTTGGAGTAGACAAATTTAATTTTATTGTATTTCTTAAGAATTTGCTAGAAAAACAAAAGTTTGGTAAGTTATTTCATGGTTGATTGATCTTGGGGAAATGGGGATGTTGTAAGGTTTCTCTGCGACATGTGTCACCTATTAGATAGTTAGCTTTTTCTATTTCCAACTGAGCCAAACCAAATTAATTAGAAAGTGGTTTGAATTACAAGCTAAATACAATAAAAAGTAATAAAAACAGAAAATGACATTTAGGTCATCAATAATATTCCTGAGGTAATTCGGCATTGATTTTTCTTGCTCTCTATGATAAAGAGCTTTACAAGTTGTCAAACTGACAGTTTAACCCCCAGTTGTTGCAGGAAGAACAACTGTAGACGTCAAGAGCACAAATTTAATAATGCGACAGATTTATTTTCTTTTTGTTTCTCCTGGAAATCAGTACTGGGAGTGTAAGATGGCCCAAGTTACCATGCATCTAAGGAAGTCTACTAATCACACAGTTTTTCTAAGAGCCAAATGTGTGACTATTTTACCAACAAAACTCACAGAATCAGAGATTCAGAAGGAACAGGAAAACTCTCGATAGCACATAAGTATCTTCTTTTTAAATAAAGAAAATACATGGATTATGACAATCTTTGCAAAGTCTTCCTATTCTTCAAATGATTTTTTTTTTTTTTTTTTTGCTAAGTGAAAAGTTAAATTCTTGGCTCAATTTATTTTATCATGTCTCAGGTCCATGAAAATCAATATTCTGAATTACTTTTAAAATTTTAGTATAGGAAAAACCCATGGTACAGACTTTTCCTCCAAATAGCTGAACTTACTAATTGGGGGTTGGGGGGAAACCAGAATAGGTATAGGTCTCTCTTTATTTAGATGGATTTCCAGTTTGTTAATCCTTGGAAATTATTAGAGGAGGACTACTGACCCTTCACCTAAATTTAAATCCTGTCTCTAGTTATCTAAGGGATTATGATCATGACTCCCCTTGCACACACATACACACCTATCAGTTAGTTGCTGGCAGGTGTCTAGAGGTGTAGAAAGGTGCCCCTAAACCCAGGTCTCTGAGAGGACTCTTCCCTGGCTCCCAGTACTATGAAGGAGCCATCTGTAGAAACCATAATAAGCAATTTCTTTCCAGTTCAACTTCGGGAGGACATTCCATGTCACACTGTGCTTCTGGTGTGCCGGAAGTAGCTTTAGGAGGTGCCAAGAACTGGAGACATTGCCAGGTGGCCCAGATAACCACTTGTCAGAGTTTTTAACTTCAGAACAGCAGCTGGCACTGTAAGAGCACCCTAAACACCCTGGAGGAATTTACCCCTGGCCTGTCAGGCCAAAGGCTTAAATGCTGAGTGGATTTTGATACTGGACCATTTATCATACGCTTTGACACAAGCACCCTTAAGGGGGTAAAGTCCAACCTTCTTGTCATGGCTTATGAGATTCTTTAGGACATTGCTTCTCAGGAAATTCACTTCTTACCACTTTCCCATTACATCTCATCCAACCATCACTAATATCTGCCATACACAACAGTTCTCTGAATGTGCCAGGTGCTTTAGCACTTCATGCTTTGGTTTTTGTGTTTGTTTTGCTTTATTTGTTCTTTTTCTGTCTAGAATGACTTCATCCCATATTTTAAGGTAGAATTTGGTGATCTTCTCTGGGTAGTTGTAGAATGTCCAGTCGTTTATGTTAGAATGAAAAGAGCCTGTAGCCCAAAGCTAGAGCTCTACTGTCTAATTCAGTAGCCATTTGCGACGTGTACTATTAAAATCAAAATCAAAATTAATACAATTAAAAATTTAGTTCCTCAGTTATACTAGCCACATTTTCAGTGTTCAATAGCAATATATGGCTAGTGATGTCTGTATTGGTCAGTACAGATATAAACTATTTCCTCATTTCAGAATGCTTTGTTGAGCAGCACAGATCTAGAGAAGAAAAAATTGATGGACTGCTACATCCACCATGGGACCAATAGCCCTAGATCCTGAAAATCCCTCAGAGCCAAGTTCCATTGGTGAGCGTGGAGAGAAACCTCAGTTCTCCATCTTATCCTGAGCCCAGTTCACGAGACCCATGTGGCTTTTAGGGTTAGAGAAACTGAACATCAAAAGAACACCTGGGAATTTTTTTTCTGAACCCTGAAAATAGGATGAAGAGAGGCTTCTTGATTCTAAAAGTCTCCTGAAGACTGGCAGATGAAATATGCACATATTAATAATTACAATGCAGGAGAGGGAGGAGAGAACATACCATTACCATTATTACTATAGTGTTAACATCATTAGTTTCTTGCATTAGTATTAATGTTACATTTTGGGTTATATAAGTTTTTTTTTTTCCTATCTTAGGAATCAATCCACTCTTTAAAACAATGTCTTCAAGTAACTGATATCCTCTGTTAACCCAATTCTTTTGGAATTTGGAGATACAGCTAAACAGATGTCATCTGAGTATGGTGCTCCCAGGATTTAGGGAGAATGGAAAAGGCCATCCTCTGAGAGTGAAACTAGAGGACTCAACATGATAGATTCCTGCATTTCCTCAACATATACCTTTCAGGGCTTCAGCATGCCAGGCTCAGTGCCTGGCACTGATATGCGATGAGGGGAAGGACTGAGTTGGTTCTTGCTGAGATGAATGTCATCACCTGTCAGCAGAATTCAAGCCAACAGATAGAAAATGGACTGTCCCTGGGGCTAGGCTACTGCCCTGGATCAGGGTTGGTCCTCAGGGAATTTAATAATATAAAGAAACTACAGGTCCACAATCCTTTACCTGAAACCTTTGGGCTAGATGTGTTTGAGAACTAAATTTGTCAGATTTATAAATATTGTATATTATGTTATATCCATAGTAGGGAACAAAAGCAGCATTCTGTAATCAAACATATTCATTATTTCCAAAGCAAAACGTATGTCTTTTCACACCAAATGAAATATATAAAGTCTAAATAGCTTTACATGAGTTCTGGTCACGTTATACTGCCAAATATGTTTTGGTGCACCTTATTAAAAATTAGTTTTCATAGCTTTTCAGGATTTCAGAATTGCATATAAGGAAC
Source organism: Eulemur rufifrons (assembly GCF_041146395.1). Classification (NCBI taxonomy): domain Eukaryota; kingdom Metazoa; phylum Chordata; class Mammalia; order Primates; family Lemuridae; genus Eulemur; species Eulemur rufifrons. The sequence continues at coordinate 53,862,231 of NC_090984.1, forward strand.
TGTACATATTCTATCTGAAAATATGATGTGTTAGCAATAGGTTAACTGTTAACGTAGAATCTAGGAAAAGAAGAACTAAAGAAGGTCTCCAGTTCTGTCCCAGAAACAAATGCTTCTAGTCTGTTGAGAGATTACTTTTAAAAATATTAATGCACAGGACTACTGAATTTAGTTAGTTGCTGTGGGTTTGGTTTGTGTGAGTTTGTCTTCTTTAACCTGCCCAATTCTTGTGAATGGATGAAATATGGACGGCTGAGACCAGATTCTGGTCCATGGTGACTTTGCCAAGGCACTGCTACCTTAAAGCCTGGCTAAAAGCAACTGGTCAGCCAGTCTCCTTCCAGAGTGGTGGTTCTCAGCCCTGGCTGTGCACCAGAATCAGCTGGGAAGCTTCACAGATTGATACTGAGGCCACACAATCGGAATTTTCAAAGGTGGGACCAGATATCAGTGTGCCTAGATATGTACGTATATATTATTACTTGACTTTTTCAATTGGGGTATAAAATATATGCAAGAAATATAAAATAAAAAATCACCCAGAATGAGATATAGAATGACCCAGGTTTCTACAAGTCCCTTCCCAGTCCTTAGTCACCTCCCTACCTTTCCCTGAGGCAACTACTGCATATGCTTCATCACGATGCATTAGTCTCAGGCATCAGTATTTTGCAATACTAGTTCTCAAACTGGGCTGTTCTTTGGCATCACCTGGAGACTTTTAACTAGCACTGGTGCTGGGGTTCCACCCTGGAGATGCTGATTTACATAGTCTGGGGACAGCTGAGCAGCAGTATTGTTATAGGTACTGGCTGATTCTAATGTGCAGCATTGAGAACCACTGCTCTACTGACTGGAACATTCTTAACTGAAACACAAGTAGCTCCTTTAGGCCAAATATTAATAAATACAAAACCATCAAAAAAACCAGAAAGAGATTGCCTTTTTTAGGAAGTTAAGATTCAATTCTCCCTCCCTCCTTCCTTCCTTCCTTTTTTCCTGATCAAGTCACAATTGCTACCACATATATCAGATGCAGCTCAAGTTCCATCTATTAAGTCCCCTATTTCTCTCTCTTCCTTTTCATTTCCATTTCAGAAAGAAATAATTTTTTTTTTTTAAAGGATATGGAGGGAACAATGAGAGAGAGAAATAGAAAAGGAAAATAAAGCAAGCCAAGTGGGGAAGAAACACAAGGCCTGAAGGGGAGAAATGATCAAGGGAAAAGAGAGAGAGAAAAGAAAAGGGTTCTCCCCTGACACAGTTCATTTGACCCTGTCTGTTCACTGTATAAGGACCCAATAGGGCAAAAAGAGCTTTTGGAAATTGCTGGTGGGCACTGTGGTGTATCAGCTGACTGTAACATCATTTATCCCACAGTTTCTCAAACCTCATAGCAAAGAACACCTTCCCCAGCGCTCTTTGTGTTCTTGGCAAGCAGCCCAGCATTTTGGGTGAGAGCTGGGTTCCTGAGTCAGACTGCTTGGCCCAACCATGAAATAATCGTGTTACCTTGAAGAAAGTATTTATTTAACCTTTTCTTAGTCTCATGTTTCATTTTCAGTAAAATGGGGATAGCAGTGCTTACCTGTGATGGTTAAATTTTATGTGTCAACTTGGGCTAGGCTATGGTGTCCAGGTATTCAATCAAATGCTAATCCAGATGTTGCTGTGAAGGCTTTTACATCTATAATCAATCTAAGTGAAACAGATTACCATCTATGATGTGGGTGGGATTCATTTACTCAGGTAAAGGCCTTAAGAGCAAAAACTGAGGTTTCCCAGAAGGGAAAGAATTCTGTCTCAAGACTGGAACTCAGAAATCCTGCTTGAGTGTCCAGGCAGCTGGCCTGCCCTGCAGACTTTGGACTTAAGACCACAATATCCACTCCTACCTCAGTTTCCAGCCTGCTGGCCTGTCCTGTGAGTTTCAGAGTTGTCAGCTCCAACAATCCCACGTGTCCATTCCTTAAAATAAACCTCTTAAAATATGTACACATATATCCTATCTGTTCTGTTTCTCTTGAGAACTGACTGATAAACTACCTCTTGAGGCAATAAATGCAATGTGTTAACCCAATGTGTGGTATGATTTTTAGGGAGGGGGGGCTTAGTATGGCTTATCTCTTCTGCCATCAACAGAAGGCTCAGGGATGATCCTTAACTATCCACTTGAATATAATGTCTTACGTCTCCTCCACTGTTTATGAATTTTTTAAATAATAGGTCTTAGACCAGTTCTCTCTAATTCACTTTACGACAGATGCAGAACATAACGAGGGCAAAAATGACAACTTGGGCAGTTAGAGGTCACAGCTAGATTTAAAGGTCTTCCTAAGATACTCCTTTGTTCCAGACTCTGAGTCTTTTCTCCTTAGCCCCTTTAGATACCTTTATTATTTTTCTCTTTCCTCTTTGCCTTTTCTGCTCTGTCAGCCAAAGCCTGGGTTCTACTTGATCTGTTTTTCCCAGGGCCTGGCATCTCCTCTAGGGGAGGCAGCAGGACAGGAGCTCCAGTTCAGCTACTACTCTGACCACCAGCTGAAGTTGCTGAAAATATCCGTGTAGCAGTTGACAGCAAACCCACTGGCATGCAAGCAAGGGGAACCAGGGAAAAAGCAGCTTGGTGCACCTCAGATTTCCTTTCCTAAATAAAACTTTTCCTTGGTTGGCTCCCAGAGAGGCTGGTCAGAGGAAAGAGGTTGAAGGGGGCCAGCTGCATCTGGGAACAGAGAGAACACCCTAGCAGCTGGAGTCTAGTTCAGATTTTCCCACAAACAGTTTGGAAAGGAGGCCTGCTGGGTGGAAGGATGTGCTTGTGTATCAAGCATTGGCACTGGGTTACTCAGCCCAGCTCTCTTATTCACCAAATAAAGATGAGGTCTAGAGGCTTTGGTTAGGGAAGCAGCTAAGCTGGTGCTAAGCCTTGGACCAAAGTCCAGGCCTCTCAATCAGAGTCTGGTGCTTTCTTTCACTATACCTCATGGCCCTCTACCAGCTCAGGTGGAGTAGCAGCGTTTAAAAATTATGTCTCCTTGACCATGAAACTAGTAACAATCATGCAGGCCAACACCCCCGGGTTTCCTCCAGCTGCCCAAGAAATCCATAAGCCCCGGGGTGTGGGGCTCACAGGGTGCAAGGCAGCAAGGGCAGGTGACAGGGGCCTATGAGGAGTCACAAATGGCCCTCTCTTCCTGAGGTGCTTTGCTATGGAGAAACATGATTGATGAGTCCGATTTCTTATCCAAATTCCTTTAATAACTATTTAAAATAGTTATTTAAAATAACTATTTAAAATAACTATATAAAAACTATTTAAAATGCCCTCCTTGGTGGAGGGCAAACGGATGCACCTATCTGATCAGCATCCTCCTCCAAGCCACTCCATGACACCTTCCTTGCTGTCTGCACAGCCTCTGGAGCAATCCATTGGAATTTCAGGTTCATGCTGCACAACTCACAAAAGATAAAAGGCTAATTTCTAACAACAAGGGGCACATAGAGAAGGTATTTCAGGAGATGTCAAAGTCCTCTTGCTGAATTTAACGAAAGTGACATTCTGAAGGGTGAAAGTCCAATTACTCGTGTGAAGCTTTCCAGGTGGCTTTGCTTCAGTGACCTGAACAGGTGGGAGTACGAAGCCCACCTGCTTCTCTGTTTGCACAGTGACTAATACATTTATAAACACTTACTAAACATTTAACATTGTCAATTCTTAAAATAGTTCTTTCACAACTAGAATTCAACAGATTTGAAATTACTGGGTGACTCTGTAAGGTCACGTCCATAAAAGGGGATGGGGCTGCAAATTCTGGGGATGCCAGAATCCAGTCTCTACCAACAGGCCACAACTGCTGGTCCCTGTTACACTAGGTCTGACTCAGGAAGCCCAATACTACATCTACATTACACAGGGAACACAGACCAGCCTGTGACAGTTTTATTCCTTACAAACTGCTGAACTGTATCACATTTGAAAGGAACCCTTTCCAAGATTCAGAGTGAGCCTTGAGGATTAAAAATATAGATCCCTTTTCTGGTGCTGGGAAAATTGGACATCCACATGCAAAAGAATGAAATCAGATCCTTATCTTACACCATACACAAAAATCAACTCAAAATGGATTAAAGACTTTAACATAAAACCTAAAACTGTAAAACCTTTAGAAGAAACCATAGGGAAAAAGCTTCTTGACATGGTCTTGACAATGATTACTTGGACATGACACCAAAAGTGAAGGCAACAAAAGCAAACATAGACAGGTGGAACTACATCAAACTAAAAAGCCTTCTTCGCAGCAAAGAAAACAACAGAATGAAAACGCAACTTTTGGAATGGGAGAAAATATGTGCAAACCATATATCTGATAAGGCGTTAATATCCCAAATATAGTGGAACTCCTACAAGTCAACAAGAAAATCCAAACAACCCAATTAAAAAATGGGCAAAGGACTTGAATAGACATTTCTGCAAAGAAGACATACAAATGGCCAATAGGTATATGAAAAGGTGCTAGCATCACTAATCATAAGAAAATTGCAAATCAAAACCACAATAATCTATTACCATATATCTGTTAGAATATTATAAAAACAAAAAATAAAACAAAAGATAACAAGTATTGGCAAGGATGTGGAGAAACTAAAACCCTTGTACACTGTCAGTGGGAACGAAAAATGGTACAGCTGCTATGAAAAACATTATGAAGGCTCCTCAAAAAATTAAAAATAGAATGACCATATGATCCAGCAATCCTACTTCTGGGTATTTATCCAAAAGAACGAAGAGATATCTGCGCTCCCATGTTCACTGCAGCATTATTCACAATAGCCAAGATATGAAAACACCTAAACGTTCACTGATGAATGAATAGAGAAAGCAAATGTGGTACACATATACAATAGAATATTATTTGGTCTTAAAAAAGAAGGAAATCCTGCCATACACAGCAACATGGATGAAAAGGGAGGACATTATGCCAAACGAAATAAGCCAGTCACAGAAGGACAAATACTGCGTGATGCCACTTATATGAGGTAGCTAAAATAGTCAAACTTATAGAAGCAGAGAGTGGAGTGGTACTTGCCAGGGACTGAGAGGAGAAGGAAAAGGGGAATTGCTGTTCAACGGGTGTACAGTTTCAGTTGTGCAAGATGAGTAAATTCTAAAGATCTGCAGTACAACATAGTACCTATAGTTACCAATATTGTACACTTGAAATTTGGTAAGAGGGTAGATCTTATGTTAAGTGTTCTTATCACCATAAACATACAAACTCCCAAAACACAAAAGGGCGTGAGGAAACTTCTGGAGCAATGCATATGTCTAGCATTATGACTGCAGTGATGGTTTCATAGGTGGATGCTTATTCATCAAATTGTAGACTATATATGTACAGTTTTATTGTATATCATTTATACCTCAATAAAGCTGTTAAAAATATAGATCCATTTTCAGATCCCATAATTTAGGAAAAGAAAAATAATAAAGAATTTTAAATTTCCTATAAATAATCAAGTAAAACACAAAGTTATATGAAATCAACCATAATTACACTTAATCTCTTATGGCTGTCCAAGATATGGGGAAAACACTGGCTCCAGATTAGAAGTCTTGTATTCAAGCTTTGGCTTTGATACTAGTTTTTGACATGAACTGTCTCGATATGGATCTGTTTCTCCCCACCACATCTCACCTACTGTTTTGGTTAGAATTAAGCTCTGCTCCAAGTGAAAGAAAAATCATAATAGTGGTGGCTTAAATAAGAAAGAAGTATATTTCTCCCTCATGAAAACTAAGCTCAAACGAAAGCAGTCCTAGGCTGGCATGGTGGGTGCATAGTCAGCAGGAACCCAGATTCTTACTACCTTGTTGCTTTGCCATCTTCAGCATATATTAATAGTTTCCTCTCCTGGCCCAAGATGGCTACCTGGGCACCACCACCAGGCCCACATTCTTGTCAGCAAGAAGTGGTAAAGAAGGGTTTATCTCCCTTGTTTAAGGGCATTTCTCAAGAGTTGCATGGGACATTTCTGCTTATGTATGTTCCACTGGCCAGAAAGTAGCCGCATGCATACATCTTGCTGCAAGGGGAGCTTGCGTTTTTATTTTGGTTGACTACATACCCAGCTAAAACTGGGGATTGATTTATTAAAGTAAGAAGGGACGAACAGATACCAGGGAACGGCTAGCAGTTTATGTTACAGATATCTAGGGTGTTGGGCTAGACTTAATAAGGGTGAACACTTCACAGAAGGAAAAGCTTATTCTGGACGCCAGTTAAAGCTTCAGAGACGGATGGGGGTGGGGAATAAATAAGCACAAAGATTCTATGCAACAGATCAATGCATAATTTTTACAGCACAATCCATTACTTTTTCTTGCCTATTAAATGCCTTTAAAAACTGAATCAAAAGCTCTGAAGACTAGATGGTAGAAAACAAATGCATATATACAAGCTACCTTTGTTTATGTTGGTTTATATGTTACTAGACAACTGGATAAATGAGTCTTTTGGTATCATGAAAACAGTTCTTTTAATTGAATATTAAAAGGAAAAAAACAGAATTATCACTAAAAGTCGCATCATGGTGCAGAAAATACAGGTGCTATATCTTTATGCATTTATAACAGCAAAATTCAGAATGGCAAAAAAAAAAATCACAGAAAGAAAATAAAATTGCTGACTGGGGCTTATCCACATCAGACTTCTGGATTGGCTTGTTGGCTTTGCTAACTGATCACAACAGGTAAAACTTACACAACAGACATTTCACTCTGAGTGTTTAAACTGATTTCCTCCTGCACCCCTGACCTTCTTTTTCCTATAATTTTTATTTGAAAATATTAGGGGGTACAAGTATTCTTGTTACATGGATGAATTGTATAATGCTGAAGTCACAGCTTTTAGTGTACCTGTCACCAGAATAGTGTACATTGTACCTGATAGATAAGTTTTTATTCCCCACACTCTTCCTTCCTCTCTGCTTCTGAGTTTCCAATGTCCTTTACACCACTGTATGACCATGTGTATCCAATGTTTAGCTCCAACTTATTAGTGAGAACATGTGGTGTTTGTGTTTCAATGCCTAAGATACTTTACTTAGGATAATGTTCTCCAGTTCCATCCAAGTTGCTGCAAATAACATTATTTCATTCCTTTTTATAACTGAGTAGTACCCCATATTTTATATATATATATATATATATATATATATATCCCCCCCACATTTTATCCACTCATCAATTGATGGGCACTTAGGTTGATTCTACATCTTTGCAATTGTGAATTGTGCTGCAATAAATATTTTTGAGATAATGACTTCTTTTGCTTTGGGTAGATACCCAGTAGTGGGATTACTAGAGTGAATGGTAGGTCTACTTCTTGTTTTTTGAGGAATTTCCACACTGTTTTCCATAGAGGTTATACTAATTTACAGCATAGAAACATTCCTTTTTCACCACATCCATGCCAGCCTCTATTGTTTTTTGACTTTTTAACAATGTCCATTCTGACTGGGTAAGGTGGTATCTCATTGTAGTTTTAATTTGCATTTCTCTGATGATTAGTGATGTTGAACTTTTTTCCAAATGTCTGTTGGTCATTTGTATATCTTCTTTTAAAAAGACTCTCTTCATGTCTTTTATCCACTTTTTAATGGGGTTATTTGTTTTTTTCTTGCTGATTTGTTTGAGTTCTTTGTAGATTCTAGATATTAGCCCTTTATTATTTAGAGTTTGGGAATATTTTTTCCCATTCTGTAGGTTGTCTATTTACTCTGTTGATTATTTTCTTTGCTGTGCAGAAACTTTTAAATTTAATTAAGTCCCATCTGTTTATTTTTGTTGTTGCTGTATTTGTCTTTGGGGTCTTAGTTATAAATTCTTTGCAAGACCATCAGCTCAACCTTTTTTTGTTTGAAGTGTAAACAAAACGGTTGATTTCTTGAAATGATTTTTTGAACTTGTGGGGTTTTTTGGGTACGAATACAGAAAGTCACCAGACCTATACAGGCTGTCCTTGAATGGACACATTTCATGTGTATATACAGCCTTTCCTGCCATCTCTCTCTGGTTATGATTTGCTACCTAAAAGCCACAGCTGCCATAAGGAGTATCTATAATAATTAAAGGATAGGCTGATTTTGGGTAGAGCCAGAAGCTCATTCTTTGCCTGAAGTTAAGCTGAATTTTATGCAGAGAACACAGACTTACAAGGTAGAAGAGAACCCCAACAAACCTTGATGCCACCTCCCAAGCTCCTTAAAACCAATGTAAAAAGAAAGGGAGGCTCCCTGGCCCAAAGGGATGTTAAGTGTGTGGTTTCTCACCATGACAAGGAGGGTATAGTGCACACTGATGTCAGAGAAGTGGGGATGTGGTGTTTTAACATTGTGAGGGTCTCTAGAGAAACTGGATCTTATGTTGTCCAGTCTCCGGAGGCCCTAAGCTCTCATCAGATGCAAGAATAGTACAGCTGTCCTAGCAAATTCTCTTATTTTATGAATGTATGAGGGTGTGATCTTGACTCTTACCCAGGATGGCCAGCAGTTATGGGGTGGGGTGCCTAAACAAAAGTCATCTATAAATCGCTTATGTAAAAACTTACTTCTGGGTTAAATCAAGACATAATAGCCATCTTTATAAAGAAATCTTATAGGTCTTAACTACTTTAAGGATGCTGTGGTAACCAAAAAGCTCATTGTCTCAGGAAGAAGCTTTTCCCAGGAATCCCTTACCAAGAAAGTGCCCACTTGTTACAAAAGAAAAAGTTGTAAGTTTAAAGAACAGGAGAGTTTAAAAATGGAGGAAACAAAGAAGGGAAAGGCATGAGCAGTTTAAGGGTGCTTCCCACAAAGGCAGCCTCCCTATCGAGTATAGCTTATCCAGTGAATCCTAAACTTTCAAATCCTTTCATTTAAAGAGTCTGAACAATTTAATGTACTCTTTAGATGGATATGAGATAGGAAACTCAGGTTGGTTCTATTGATATTCTAGAATTGCCACATTCTGGCGGCAATAGACTTCTGGGGCTAGCCCATGAACTTAACACAGTTTATAACACCATTTCAGAATCTAAGGATCTCCACATTCATGACTGCTATCAGATCCATAAAATTTATGAGTGTCACTTATTTGCAACTGGTAGCAAGCCTCCTTTTATTTTTTCCTTTTCCAAATGAAAATAATGGGCCTCTTCAAGAAACTGTAACAAAATCTTGCATATCAGTACACAACAGTAATATAGTTAATGTCCTAAAAAATTGCTCAGATTTTTTCCTAGAGTAAGAAGGAAACAGGAAAGGCAACTGGCTTCAGAACATCCCTTGCTAGCTGCTGAAAGCAGGACTGGCAAGCAAGACGATGAAGTGCTTTTGTCCCAGGTGTCACAAAGGGATGGGGCTGCCCACAAGAACCAGTGTCAGTGCGATGCAACTTCGGGAAGACCCCCCTCCCTGACTCCATGACAGAGCCTCCTTGAAGTGTAGTAATGAAAGCATTTCCCCTGATTTCTTCCCTTTTCTGGCTTGTGGCAGCAAAGAAGAAAGACCATATCATCTGCTGGCTGACGAAAACTTGAATAGCTGTACACTGTCACCAGATCATTTGGAGGAAAAATGATAAATGCCCTAAAGAAAGCCCTGGGATGCTGTATGTAAATCTGAGGTAAGAAGAGCCAATAAGGTCTGTGACAACATTAAGCCAGTTACTAGCAATGAAGCAATTATATGCACGACTGAAACAATCTACAATAACAGCTATAACAAAGGCACAGGAAAGTGGGCAGGAGACCACTTGGAATAATCTGAAATATCCAGTGTCCTGAGAGGAGAGAAGTATGCCCTATGCCAGAGCTCCACAGTCAGAAAGATCTGGAATTATAAACGTAGATGGAAGGTATATATCACACAACTTTCCAATTACAAGCCTCTTAGCTGTTAGATATGCCTGGTGAAGGCACATCTGATAAAATGACTAGTGGCACGGAGTCACAAAGTAAAATGCAAGCACACTGAAAAAAAAAAAACAAAAAAAAAAAACAAGGGGAAGGCAAGTAGATAAAAATGAGAGCATAAAAGCTCCCTATAAAGTGACGAGATCTGACTTCGGCCAGGGTGCTGAGAAATGGGCATACTCATATACTGGTTGTGGAAGAAGAAATTGCTACAATCGTTCTGTGACAGACAGTTTAGTAATAAGTATCAATAGACTTAAAAGTCTGTGATCCCTTTGATTTGGAAAGTTTACTATTTGGAATATTATCCTAAAGAAATATTTATGGATATGAAAAATGATTTAATGAAATGCTAATTAAAACAATAGCTAACATTTATTAGGTGCTCGTTATTTCCTTCACAGAATGAAAAGCTTATTCTGGATGCTCATGGAGGCCTCAGGTGGAGGTGGACTTGGGAAATGAATAAAAACTTAAAAATTCTATGTAATACATAAATGTAAAATTTTACAGTGCAACATATAATCTTTTCTTTGCCTGTAAATGAACTTTAGAGACGAATCAGAAGTTCTGAAGACTAGATGGTAGAAAATAAATGCATGTGTACAAGCTACCTTTACATTGGTTTATATGTTACTAGACAATTGTATAAAAGAATTTTTGCATCATGAAACAGTTCTTTTAATTGAACATTAAAAGAAAAAAAGTATTATCACAAAAAGTCATATTATGGTACAGAAAATACAGGTGCCACAGCTTTATCCATTTATAACACAGCAGATTTCACAAGACAGAAAACAATGAAAATGCTGACTGAGGCTACTGTGCTTTCTGTATCTTAATTCATTTCATCCTAACATGAGGATGTTCATCAGAGTGTTATTTATGTTGACCTCTTAAATATCCATTAAATCATATTTCCATATAATGCAAGCATTAGGGACCTATCACAAAGGGTAACATAGCTAAATTTTACAGACATGAAAAACAATCTCAATATCTTCTGAGGGGATAAACATATGAATACGTATAGTAGATACAGTCTGAGCCCACTTGTTACCTTTTTCTTAAAAATATTAATATCGACAAGGTATATGAATTGGGATCATGATTTTTATGTTATTTTTGTTTATCTGGAGATTTTAGCCTTTTAGAATTAAACATGTATTAATACAAAAAGAGAAGCACAATTTATTTTAAATAATCGATTTTTTTTTAGAAATAAAAAGCTTTCTTCCATAAGAGAAAAAAAATATTTAGCTGAGCAAACATTTGTGGGAAACATAAGGAATACCCCCAAAGTAGGGCTGATGGGGGGAAAGCCTCAGCCCAGATATGGACCTGTAAGACCTAGGGATGCACAAAGAATTCCTGTGAACAGGCTGAATTTTCAGGCAAAGGGGACACAGCCGCAGGCCATGGCCTGGGGCCTTTTAAACCGCGTTCTCCTTTGTGCACTTGGGAGCACAGGCAGAGAGGGTAAGAGGTACCTGCCATCTCGCTCCTTCTGGGGCCCCTCTTTGCTCCTGAGGTCCCTAAGCCCACTGCTGGGGTCCTGCACTCCTCACTGGGTCTTGTGTGGGGCAGTGCTTATTCTCCTCCCAAAGGAAGCACTGCACAAACACTGAGAACCCTCAGGCAACTCAAAACTCACTCCCATGAGGTGGACCTGTGGGCAGTTGCTTTTACTGGGCACAAGGAGAGCTCACCCTGTCCTCTCTCACCCCCAAAGAAAGACAAAACTAGAAACCATCTCCTGAATATTTTCCCTGGTTGGGTTTCTAACCCTTCTGAGCTGTTGGTTAGGGCATTAGGTAACCTATTTAGTTAGGTTTAACAATATCTGCAAAACTATGTTTTAAGTTATACTGAGAAATGTAACAGATGTATCAAAGGAACCTGTTCAGAAAGGAAGTTGTTTCCACATGAAGGTCAAAACCTACAAATAACGTGGTATAAATAAGTGTACTGAATACACTTATTTCTTCTTCAGATGACATTAAAAAGGGATTCTGTAGCTTAAACGCTCTAAAATATTCCCAAGAAAAATTCTATTAAACACAAAGGTGATATATTCCTTTGTAAACGGTATCTTTGGCTTTATAAGGATGTGGGGAGGGAGAGAACAGCTGTTGCAAGTGCATACAAACTGTATCAAATTGTATAAAAATATCCTAACCTGTATGTGCATCCAGATCATGCAATCAGTTTTTGCATAAATTTGATCAACTCATCTTTCCTCACCTTATGAAAGAGGAAACTGAGGCATAGAGAGGCAAAGCCTCATCTGGTTTTGAAACCTGCTTTTCTACAATGAAGAGATTGTTCCTAACAAAACAAAACCAGAAAATCAAGACAATGTAACTGCTTGAAATACCACTACACTGTTTAACACTTTAGCCACATGTGACATGCCAGGGTCAGAAGCTACTTACAGCTTTAGCGCTGCAGAGTGTGGGGGCGAGGGGCAGTTTTAATTTCTGTGCACCAGTTTTCTAGCTGGCTATGAGATTAATATTACATTGGTTGATACAAGTAGAGAAAAGATGCCGTTAGAAGTTGTAGCCTATGTACAGTAAGTAGTATTGTACAGCAGTCCCCCTTATCCACGGGGAGATGTTCCAAGACCCCCAGCGGATGCCTGAAACCACATCAAATAGTGAACCGTGCATATGGTATGCTGTGTTTTTTCCTATACATACATACCTATGATAAACTTTAAATTATAAAATTAGGTATAGTAAGAAATTAACTATATAAAAAAGAACAATTATAACAATATGCTGTAGTAAAAGTTATGTGAATGTGGTCTCTTTCTCGCTCTAGGTATCATACTGTACTCAGCCTTCTTGTGATGACGTGAGATGATAAAATGCCTACGTGATGAGACGGAGTGGCGTAAATGTTGTTGATGTAGAGCTGGGCTACTGTTCATCTTCTGACAATACGTCAGAAGGAGGATCATTTGCTTCGAGTGATCCTGGATCTCTGAGCCACAGTGATGACGATGGCTGGGTGTCAGGAGCAGACAGTGCGGATGACTAACAGGTGGGTAGCACAGACAGCATAGATACACTGGACAAAGGGATGATTCACATCCCAGGCAGGATGGAGCAGGCCGGAGTGAGGACGGCATGCAATTTAAAACTTATGAATTGTGTATTTCTGGAATTTTCCATTTAATATTTTCAGATCACAGTTGCCCATGGGAAAGCAAAACCTTGTTGGCGGGGTCGGGGAGGACTCCTGTATTTTGTATCTGACCAATTGCAAGAGAGAAAGGAGCTGGCTAGGGCTCAGCCTAAGTGGCTACAGCTCACCACCATCCAGCATTAACATCATCCTGCTATAAGGGATGCTGTCATCGTACTATGTGACTAGATTTTTGTTTATTCTTCATCATGCTGTAGCGACTGCAACTCACACCATCTTTCCATTCCTGGGCCTCCATAACCTTAACCATTATTCCCACCGTGTAAAACAGAGCACAAATTTGAGGTGACAAAGCTCGGATTGGTAGACGTGAAGTATGTGATGAGAACAGAACCCTCTGAGTACCGCACAGCCATTATGAAGTAACTGACCTATATGAAACTGCTACCATGGTTCGCAAATTTATTGTCAGGTTCCAGCCTCTAGCTGTTCTCTGATTGTTCTAAATACTTGACAAACTGAAGCCTTTTCACTTTCCGTTGAAATTGCCTCATCTCCCTGTCAGAGCGCCATGGGGGACTCCATTACTTTTCTGACTTCTCTCCCCTCCTGACTAGTCATTTAGCTGGCTTCTTGTTGTGAAGGCTGTCCATGTCAAATTAGCCAAGGCCCCTATTGTCCTTATTACCACTCGAAAAGCCATCATGAGTAATGCTACGGGGTCCCTCAGTTGTCATCATTTGTCAGAAAGAAAAGGAGTGTGGTTACATATAGCTGACAGGTAATTTCAGTGTCTACAATTACCCCAATTAGTCTTGTCATAAACAATTCGATAAATGCACACCAATACAAACAGATAAACACACCAAGGTCTCTCACTATTAATGCTGTGTAATGGGTAAATCAGTGATATGATGCTATATTTTATTTATTTTTTTTTAAACGATCCTCAGCTGTGAGCTGGCACTTGCTACCTGGTCAGCACAAATTGTACTATCTACTTTCATTAGCTCATCACCACAAGGAAATTTGAAAGGCTGTGACAAAATTCATTTAGAAAGAGAGGGAAAGAGCAGATTGTTATAACACCTGCTTTAGGCAAGGATACAACAAAGGTTTGCTTTTTGTCAGTTCTGAGCAACTATGGGCTTTAAAGTTCACTATTTTGCGTTAAAACACTAACATATGAAGTATGATAGAAATGGGAAGTAGAAAAATTATATCGACTCCAAAATTAGGAACATGATTTGGGAAAAGAAAAAAATCCTACTGACAAATGCACCAACCAGCATTGATATATTTAAAAAAAGATTGTGGGATGGTAGTTTCACATGTAAGATTATTACAGTTCTCTTCAACTAAGGATCCCCCCTCCTCTTTTTTTTTAACTGCACCTTAAAACCATACATACAAAGCTTGCCATGTTCAGTGTCAAAGTTATTTATCTAGTCTAGTATTCATACGGATTTGTTTAATAAAGGCATCAACGTTTCTCCTTGCCAGACTTAGTAGAGAGGTGATTAAGACCTGGTAAGTGTGGCATACTGGTTCTCCCACATATTCTCGAACTACCAGGGAATGAACCTGTTTTTAACACAACACCCTCTAGGAGCACTCTTCAGTTACACTCTGTATTCAACCCTGAATGAAGCGCCCTTAAGTTTGCTCTTGTGATCCACATAAATAAATGCTCAAGATTCAACATCTGTAGCGTCCACTGCACCCTGTCTGTTTGCTGACCGCAATCTTAAGTGATGGCTGAAAAACCCAACACGAGGATATTGTTGTAGGAAATTGCTCTTGGCAACTATTTGTTCAAGCTCAAGATTTTTTTTTTTTTTTTTTTTTTTAAACCAACACTAAGAACCCACCAGAAAATAGGACAGGTCTCCCTAATGAGTAATCTATTTTAGCACAGTCTTGTCTAGGCATGACAGTTTACTGAGAGGCTTGAAAAACTCGTAATTACCAGTGTTACAGGGCAATTAATGTATATTACACTGCACTACTCATGGCAGCAACTGTCATTTTCTCAATAAAAATGAGTACTCTTCAGCTAAAGGTGACATTAATTGGGACTTTAATGACTATGCAGAGGAGCTGAAGCCAAATATGAACAAAACAGCGATTCAATGAGCGACTTCAGAAACGAGAAAATTGTACTAAAATGAGATTAATTGCTGTTTAGAAAAAGGAAAGAACCTAAAAAGCTATTAAATTGCAGGGTTTGGGTGCCCGGGTGATGGTTGTGATGTTAATCTTGCATTCTCACAGCAGGCAAATATTCACTAAATTCAGAGCCTTTTGACAGCAGGAAAAATCATGTATGCTTAACTTCAATCCATCAAAAATATATTTCAGCTTTTATCAGTGTTCTAAATACTTCTGCAATTTCAAAAATTACTGCTCCATTCCTTGGCTGTCATCATGCAAATGTGAACACTGTCAATATTGCTATGAAAAATTTCCCAGCTTCAAAAGGCCTACTTCAGTGATAAAGAAAGAAAAACGTGAAGATTAGAATTGCAAAACACACACTACTAATATAACAGAAATCAAACAATAAGAATTTAATGTTTAAGTTGTGGAAACTGCTAAAATAGAAAATGATGGGGTGGGCCCCCTTTTTTGGTAGAAAAATCAAAGAAAAATAATTCTGAAATTCTTTCAAGGCGTGTAACTTTATGCTTAATTAATCATCACCAATAATTAGGACAGAATTTTACAGCTTGACTTCAGGTGCTGTAATTGTTAGTACTGTTCTCTAGTTTCTTAAAGCCTTTTTCTTTGCTTCTAAGTTCTTAAAAACAATTATATAATTGCTTTTTCTTTATGGCCTTTTCAAATATCATGATGACTGTATATACAAAACACAGCACTTAAACTTTGACATGTAAAAGGATAAACAGATTTGATAACTCTGAAGTTATATACTCTTGTTACTTGAATTTTTTTTTCTTTTTGTTTTAAAGAGAGACCAGCAACTTAGTATTTTTGTTAAAGAGGAAGTTTTTAAAAGAGGTTTATTTTGGACAGAAGAGTAGTATTCACAATAGCTGCCCCCATAGAAAGATTAGGCCTGACTTTAGAATACTGTGTGCTTTCCTACTGCATAAGCAATTCTGTTTGTTCTGCATTTTAATATTTAAAGAGCCTTCTCATCTACAGTTTAGGTCAGGGCTCAAGCCACATTAACACACATACAATTCTGGCCATACTCAAGAACCACATCCACTAAGTGACAGGGGGTGGTAAAATAGTGTACTTTCCATCTTCAAATCAATGACAAACCCTGTCTATTCTAAAAATCCAGAAATACAAATCACCTGACTTCCATTATGAAGACTGGCTATTCGCCACTTGTCTGCCAGAATATACTTCTAGGGCCACTAGGGGAGAGGAGGAAGGAATGGAGAGAGAAACACATGCATACCCATGCAGATGTCTGCCCTCAACGACAGGATGTTCAGCTAAGTTTTATCTGTCAGCTGTTTTATTCACTATATACATGATTTCTTGAGTTTTGAATCCAAGTTTGAGTGTAATCATCTTTGTGAAACAAGTTGGTAACAGGAGCCAGCATTTCCCTAGCGTTACCTACCTCTCCTCTTCCTCCAATTTTCCCTTTTCTTGTATCTAGACTTTTATGTTAACAGCATAATTCTTCCCCAAGAATCTAACAAATGTCCTTTTTAGTTCTTTTTTTGGGGGGTGAAAAGGGGCCTTTGTTATTCATTGTGCCATTTCAAAAACTAAGCTTCTCTCATACCTCAAAAACAGCTTTATTTTAAGGACAAAAAATTCACAAGCTCCCCCTAAAAGTCTTTTCAGGCAGAGTCCTTAGAGAAGACAGGTGCCTTTGGCTAAATTATCTCTACTGACAAACCATTCACATAAATTTGCTTTTTTTAAAAAAAAGTACATGTCAATAGTTTGATTCCATTTTGTCTATGCAAATACCATTGATAAAAATTTCAATGGAAGTTTTCAGGGAGTGGAAGAGTTCCAAACTAGGTATTGAAATGGGACTCAGGAATAGGATACTAATTCACCAAACTTGCCAAGAATGATCTAACCCAGTAGTCATACAAAGGCAACTGCAAACCATCCACATGATCCCAGATAATCCCTTATACTGTATCTCTAGGATCTCATCTCCATTCTGCAGTTTACTGCGTGAGGCTCCATTTGGGGCTCCAGGTTTCCCATTTGCAAAATGGAAGCAACTTTGTCATGCTAAATTTGCTGCTTGTGAACTAAGCGCTGAGCACTTGGCAGACACTACCAGCTCTAGGAATGTTAACGATTGAAATAAACTTTTAAGGAGAGTTCCTAAAATGAATTTATTTGATACTGTTGTTCAATTGCTGAAATTCTTTACTCCTCACAGTTGCCACAGTGGTGCTCTGAGAAAAGGTGATCACACTGAATCATGTGAAAGGCTTGCACAATGAAAGCAGGAAGCACTGCTCTCTCAGCTAAGGCTGAAATTCAATTTTTAACCTCATTATTATTGTGCACGAATATCATAGGTCTCTCTTCCAAAATGCTACTTACTCCATGGTTTAAATTTCTTATTCAGGCCCCTCCTAAGACTGAAATGTACCACAATGTCCATCAACCTTACAATTGACAGACCACATGTAAGCTGGGAATAGTGACAAGTTACAGGGACTCTTTTTTTAAAAAAAATCAATTCCAGGAGATTAGTAAGATGTGTTTTTAGATACATACCCTCAGAACATTACAAACTCAGTGAGAAGCCAAACTGGAATATCTCAAGTTTGGAAGATGAACAATATTTTGATGTGCCAAGGCTAATACATTATATGTTTCGAGTCTTACTATTAAGACCTGTAGCAACTGTTTTAAGAGATGAGTAGAAATGAAACAAATGGTAAATGTTTATTCAGTCATACAGTTCTGAAAGAAAACAACTGTTAATTTGCATTAGCTTGGGATCACTTAGCAGACTGCTTTTTAAGAGCTATCACCTCTCAGCAGCCCATAAAAGAGGAAGCTTTCATTCACTCCGCTTCTACCTGCTCCAGCTATATGATATTTAACTTAAATTCATTCTCTACTCACCACCAATATTCAACAAATCGCTTCAAAATATATGACGTTTTTTGTCAGTTTGCGGAGGAGAAAGTCAAGAGGCCAAACACCTGAAAGTCAATGTGGACAGATGCAGCCTCATTTACTCCCTCTTCCAATATAGCAAATTCTAGAATGATAAGCTTGGGGTACCTTTTGAGTCATTAAGTAAATTACATTATATTTAATATTACTTTAGCACCACTAGGACAGTTATCCTGCATAACAAAAAAGGTTAATGCCCTATATTTATGGGTAACAGAATCTAAGCTATTTAAACACAGGTAAATCTTACTATGAAGAGTAATATACACAGGGGCTCCTCAACTTAAAATGAGGTCACATCCCAATAAACCTATTGTAAGTTGAAAATATCATAAGTAGAAAACTCATTTAATCCATCTAATCTACTGAGCATCTTCATTTAGCCTAGTCTACCCTAAACATACTTAGAACATTTACATCAGCCTACAATTGGGCAAAATCATCTAACACTAGCCTATTATATAGTATAGAATGGAATATCTCATGTAATTTACTGAATACAGTCCACCGTACAGTGTCGGTTGTTTACTCTCATGATCTGTGGCTAACTGGGACCTGTGGCTTACTGCCGCTGTCCAGCATTTCGAGAGAAAATCATACTGCATATCACTAGCCCAGGAAAACACCAAAATTCAAATTACAAGTATGGTTACTATTGAATGTGTGTGGTTTTCACAACATGGTGAAGTTGAAGAAAACTCAGAAGTGGAACCATCGTTAAGCCATGGACTACCTGTGCTTGGATTTCCTTGTTAATTAACATGCTCCTCTGTCCCCCAGGCTTAAATAAGGTAGAGAAGTAGGAGAAAAGGCAGGCTAGTTAATTGAGCCTTGCAGGGTCTGTGTCTCAAGGGAAACTACTGTGGAGTCCTCAGCCCTCCTGCAATCCCACGATTGTCAACATTAGATGGGGATTCCTACCGAATCCCTTCTCTCCATCTTCTCAGGAGCTTCTGTGTCCTTAGAAAAGCTGACTGAAGCAGAAAACTAGTCATAAGATTTCTTTGCAGGAAAGACCAATTAACCCCAGGTAAAAGGGAGAAAAAAAGAAGATTCTAAAAAAGAGGATGAGTGTACGAAAAAAGAGAGTGGGGGGACTCCAATTAAGGGAAATGATCATAACATCTTGGTACCTGAAGTGAGAAGGGAGAGAAGGCAAGTCCCCTTGAGCCGCCTACCAATGAGGGAAGCAGGGACGGTGGGGGTTGTTAGGAGATGGCGAATTAGAACAAAGGGAAAGGAAGAGATAATCCAGTCTCTGCTTCTTCATCGAGGGCCTGCTTGGCATGATGAAGTTTTCGTTCCTATCGGTCAGCAAAGTAATGTGAAACAAGAAATGAAATTTGGAACCCTGGGTCAAAAACTGTGGGATCTTTAGCAAATCAGGGGTGCTCTGTCCCCCAAGAAATCACTGCATGAGAAGGCCCAGTAACAGAACCCCATTTAGTGAAGAGCAACCCAAAAGACAGGGTGAGCTTCCAATTCCAACTGAAGCCAAAATGAGGTAGAAAAAAAGCCATAAAATAGTGATTTCCAAGGCACTACTACAACAGAACACTTAGGTGTAAAGCTCCAGACACTAATTCTAAGCTTATTTTTCCTCTAAATTTTCATTCTGAGTCTCAACTTTTTCTATTGCTTGATTCTGTTTCTCTTCTATTTCTAGTCAGGGGATACTTGTTTCATTGCTTGCTTAGCAATGCCTGAAAGGTCAGAAAAGACAGAAGAGGGTTGAAACAAGATCTTTCGCCTGTATTGTCACTCTGGACTAGGAATGCTTTTTTTTTCTTGTCCTGAGTTTCACGTTAGGGTTTTAAATTTCATTGTCACTCTGCGTGGAGAGAAATCATTCTTTTTACTCATGATTTTGTACACACATAACGTTTTCTACTGACACTGAATTGCTACATGCAGCTAGGATGAAGAGAGGACTGGTAGTCAAACTAACTCTAGAATCTCCACCTGTGTGGCACTGGCTGCTATTAAAAGAACATAAATTTCCGGAATACCCAGGCATTCCTATGGCATTAAGAGATGGGCTGAATCTCAACCACATCTGTCTATTTTAAATCTATTAATGTGATATGAATAAATTAATAAAAATAGAACGAATGGAAGTTCTTGGTAAAAGTGAATACAAAGAACACTTGGTTAAGCAGTAAAAATATCTTTTTGTGGATATTAATCTGTAGCGGTCCCCAACGTTTTTGGCACCAGGAACCGGTTTCATGGGAGACAATTTTTCCAAGGACAAGGGGCAGAGAGTGGTTTTGGGATGATTCAAGCATATTACATTTATTGTGCAGTCAAACCTCTCTGCTAATGATAATCTGTATTTGCAGCCACTCCCCAGTGCTAGCATCACCGCCTCAGCTCCACCTCAGACCATCAGGCACAAGATTCTCATAAGGAGTGTGCAGCCTAGATCCCTCGCATGCGCAGTTTATAGTAGGGTTTGCACTCCTATGAGAATCTAATGCTGCTGCTAATCTGGCAGGAGGAAGGGCTTATGCGGGGATGTAAGTGATGGGGAGTGGTGTAAATACAGAAGAAGCTTCACTTGCTCACCACACTGCTCACCTCCTGCTGTGCAGCCCAGATCCTAACAGGCCACGGGCTGGTACCGATCCTCTGCCCGGGGACTGGGGCCTGCAGATCTAAAGTTTAAAACACCTAAATCAATCAGACTAGGTTTCCCTTATCTAGTACCATGTGAATTTTACAGGTTTATTTACTCGTTGTAATGTCATAGGACAAAAATATAAATAATAAAAGTGGAGGTTTTGGCATTTCATATTAGCAAAAAATCAAATGACTTTTCTTATCCTACATATATGTGTACATATATATGTACACATATATGTATGTATGTTTTTTTTTAAACTTTGAATTGTCTACCCAACTAGCCCCAGAACTCCAACTACTGGTCTCCATGGCTTTTCCTAATTGGTTTAGTAGGTCCTCGTCTCCTTTCTCAGCATCTGAGTTGTAAGGTTGAGCCTCCTTTATAGTATAGCTGTTAGTCTTCAAAAGTTTTAGAACTGGCCATTCAGTGAGTTAAAACGGGAAGAGATTTTTCAATTGGCCCATCAGCTAACATTCTTAAAACTGTCCTTACTTGGAACGAGGGCAGCTGGATCAGAATAGGTCTCCTGCAGACTGAGGTCAAGCCACTGCCTCAGGGCTCCCACTGTACCTCCTGCATGGAGTGACCACAGAACCACTTCCCCACGTCCACACCACAGACTGTGAGCTCCTTGAGGGAGGGACGCAAGCTCATCCTTGGATGCCTGGTACGTCGTAAATGCTAAATAACAGTTTTGTTGAATGATACATGAAATCCTGGCTCTGACACTAATGAATTAATCTTGGATAAGTCACTTTATCTCTCTGAGCCTTTGCTTTCCTATCCATTAAAATGCTTTCAGTTACCTAGAGGAATGGTTAGGCTCAAACAGAATGATGAATGTGGAAGAGCTGTATAAATGCAATAGATTACTACAGCTGTTGTTAATAGTTACCATTTGGATTTATACAATAAAACTGCACTGTTCAATGGGAGGAATGAGGGAGGTTCCTGATGGTCTCAACATTTTTTTTTTTTAACCATAAGGAGCATATATTAATAAAAAATCTAGTTTTCTAAGAGTTCTAAGATGTGAGGTTGCACCCACAGTTTTTTATTGTTTTGGTTTGTTTTTTCTTCCCATCCCTTATGTCCTCCCCACCCCCAGCCCACCACTCCAAACCAACACACAAATCCTTTCTAGGCCCTGGGTCCTCCTGCTCAGGAGGAACTGAATTGCTCAGGTGACTGGGTCTGACAGTCTTCACACAGATGCACTTGAATTATAGCAACACAGTGCTTTTGCAGGAGGCATCCTGGCAGTGCTGAAAGGCAGGATTCTGCTGAGGTGGCCAAAAGGTCAGGGGGACCTAATTGGTGCTCTGTCCCCATCTCTAGCATCAGTGCCCCTTACTTCTCAGTACTCCCTACTCCCTCACATCATCTGTCCTCCCTTCGCTCAGTGGCCTGGTGAAAAGACATAAATAGGAGAAAATCAGAGTGAAGAAAGACCACTTGGACAGAGCTAGGGTTGTCTGGGAGCTACTTAGCTGGATCTAAAGCACACAGATCTACTTTTTTGGTTTTGGTTTTTAAAACCAGTACCACTGTTCAATTACTGATATAATAGCTTCCCGATCCCAAATGTTCAGACCTAGTAACAGAGAGCTAGCTGGGTTCAGACTGAATAGTGCCAGAGACTTCACAAGATAGCATTTATCCAGTGTGGGCTGAATAATGTCCACAGACAGCTGAATTATTTAAGAATCCACACAAGTAACTGCAACTTCGGAAACTCTGGTGAGCTTAGGTGCTACAGGAGCCACACGTCCCCAGGTTCCCGAAAGACGAAAGGCGCTGCAGGTGAGTCCAGTGCAGGGCATTACTCTTCAGTCAGGAGAGCAACATAAACCCATTGTTTGCTTTTTGTCATCTGGTTTGTCTTAATCACAAACTAAAAATTCATTTATAATGCAGTATACAAATGCTATGTTTATATCAATATCATATGCTGCCTGCTTGAAATCGTATACATTAAAATTAAGAACAGAAATCCAAGTTAATGGTCAAAGACAACCAATAACAAAACCACCAAATTTCAGTTGTCAAACATCATTTAATATGTATATTTCTGAGGATTTTTTTTGGGAACAGTAATTATTAAAACTTAAAGTGATATGAGTGAGTGTTTATAACTTCCTATTGAAAAGCCCAACTTGCATAGCATTTGTTTCAGGTTGAAGAAAATCATGTGGCCATCTCTGTGCGATGGCCTAGTGACTTTATACCCTCTTGTCAAACCTCAGCAGTTTTATTTGTAGTGATACATGCTGGAGAAGGTTGGAGGTTAAAGTTGATAGGAGGGGCAACAGGAAAATCAACCAACTCCTTTTAAGAGATTACAGCCTTTAACATATTTGGGTCTGTCGGCAGTTTTTGCAAACTTTACAAGTCTGTGGTTGGTGCTGTTTGTAAAAAACTGATCCACAAATCAGAGGTCGGATGGATCCAGTAAATGGCTTTTTACTTTGAAATAATCCCAAGTGGTTAATGTACTCCTAGTTTATGGCTGTTAGGGTTTTTTTTTTTTTTTTTTGTACTTAAATTTAAAACTGAAAAAAATATCTGCTTATTTATCAAATATCTGATAATATGAAATTACTAACCCCCAATTCACTATGTGGGTCCAAAAACAGGGAAGCAGCTGTTGTAAGAGAAACAAAGAAAGAAAAGAAAATGGAAAATTAAAAGGCCCCTGCTAGAGGCAAACTTTGTATGGGCGGTTGGGCAAGGAGACATTTTATTAGGCATTGGCTTCTGTCCTCCAGAAGTGTTCAGATTCGCAGCACTCTCACACTGAAGAGAGTGAGAAATAGGGCCCAGGCATCTGTGCCATAGCAGAGAATTATAACAAAGTAACAAACTAAGACCCAGGAATGACGATAACATCTCACTGTAATACCTGTTTACTTCGACCTGGCACATCGATTTATTTATGGGTACTCCCTGTGTTAAGTACTTCTAGTTATGTTTTATCAAATGTGTATTACATGCCAAGCACTACACATATCTGAGCTTACTCAATCCCTACAGGAATCGAAACTGTACTCATTTACAGATAAGTTAAAAAAAAAAAATCAGAGAAATCCAGAGATTTGCCCAAGGTCACACAGTAAGGACCAAATGGGAATCAAACTTAGCTCCTCCCTGCCATCCCCCTCCCCACAAATCTGAGCTCTTCTACTGGGTTATACTGCTTCTTCAGTTGTAACCAATGAAATAATTTCTAGACTATCCCCCTTCATGGTTAATTTTTTTTATCATCACTAGCTGATTTTAAGACACTGCACAGTACTATGCAGTGGCAAGGGAACAAGATTCGGTGTGAAAAATCCTCAGGCCTTGTATTAGGTCAGCATGTGGTTGGTTTGGGGTCTGATAATATAATTGGCTGCTACTAATTCTGCAGAAAAATGTTTTGGTATTTAAAGAGTTCTCTCTGTCAAAATGGTAGAGAGCAGTTATACAACACTAAGTACTTATAAAATTAAAACAACTCCTATCATAAATGTTAAGTTGATTCATTTCTGTTTTTAAAGTTTTATCCAACTCATAGATTACAGAGTTCAACACTGAGTGACTTAAATCTCACTGGGCCTCAGTTTCCTCACTTGTAAAATTAGATTATATTTACGAGGGATGTTGGCTAGCTCTAAAAACTCTGTAAGTCTGTGATTTTTCTAACCCCCCCCTGCTTAATTCTAATGACTGAATTCATACAGCTTTTCAAGGAAATAGAGATACCAATCTTTATGAATGAAAGTAAGAGGAAAAATACATCAAGAAAAGTACACTTATGAAAAAGAGCATGGAGCAAATGAAAAACCTAGGCCAGCTGAAGACATGTAACAGCTGCCTCTTTTTTTGTGAACCCTTGTCACTGCACATACATGCTTTAAAAATAAATTTACTTAGTAATGACCTGAAAGGCAAATTATTTTCTCACCCAGAAATGTTTGTCACAAGTGTTATGGGAGCTATCAACTTTTATTTGGAGAGATAATATAACAAACATTTTCCAAACATTGCCACTCATTGTTTAAGATGAAGAAATGTGCTGGTTCAAGTATTTTTTTAAAATGCACTAACTCTAGGAAACTGCCAACAGTTTGAAAATGGTTTTGTTAGTTAAAAATACATTCCATAAAGATTCCTGGTAGAAAATGTTTCCAACTTTGTTTTCCTTTACTCACAAAGTATCTGAGCGTGTATGTGTGCGTGTGTGTGTGTGTGTGTAAACATATATATTTATGTATGATATGCATATACCTATATGATACGCACGTAACAGATATTTTTGTTTGTTTTTGTTTCTGTTTCATACAGATGAAGTATTAAAAGAACACAGCACACTAGAAATCAGAATTCCTCGGTTCAAGTCCCAGTGCAAGTAAGTTAGATACTTAAAAAAGGCAAATAGTTTAAATGGTACTCAATATTGTGAATTTAACTATTCCTAGCAAAATACCTTTCTTTCCAACCCAAATTTAACAAATAAGAGGACAACGCATGTCCTCAATATCCCATATATGTTTCCTTTTTTCCATTTCCATTGAACTATTTTTGTTCCTTCTCTCTTTTGCACTTGAATTTCAGCAATAACCTTCCATTTGGTCTCCCTTCCCCAGTCTCCTGTATTTCTACTCTCCAATACAAACAAACAAAACCCCACAAACCAAACACCTCTAATTGGTCTTCCACACTGTAACTTAGTAATATTCCCAAGTGTCAAATGTAATCAGGTCAGCAATTTGCTCAAAAAAACCTATCTGTACTGCTCCAGAGACACTGTAAGAAGTCTATGGCATCGCACAAGCTTTTCTTTATCTGGGTCCTGTTCCCTATGCTCTCACTGTCCCCTTCTTCAGGCTTCAATGCTTCTGCACGTGCCCTTCCACCTGCTCACAACACCCTTCCCTATTCACCTGTCCCTCAGCGCTAAGATAAGGCTGGTTTGAATTAGCTTCCTAAACTTGCACTCTTAGGTACTCCATACAAATCTCAGTCCCAGCACTTTGCACATTATAATTGTTGGTTTATTTGCCATAATGGCTGGTTTACAGCAGGTCTGCATTTCCCATTAGACCAAGCTCACTGAAAGTAGAAACTGTATTTTGAGGAATCTCTGTATTCGGAGGCCTACTACTATGGTGCCTGGTTCATGGTTAGCTCTTAGTAAATTTTGCTCATGGTTATCTGCGAGATGGAATAAAATGAATAAATGGCTAAAGATCTTTTTAAAGATATGTCTATTAGGAACCTGACTGTGTGACAGGCAAGTATCATGCCTCTTATTTTAATTCACAAATATTTATGTGCACTTCAAAATACATAATCTTCATCTTTAAGCACATTTTTCATATGCAAAGAACACAATCGCTAGTCCTATCTGTCAAATGGCATGATTTGGTATAGGTGGCAGGATGGTAGAAGAAAATTCATAAAATGATTTTAACTTTATTAATATTTTAGAGAAAATTTCTGTTATAAAACAACAAAATTACTACCCAGTATAATTGTAACTTCTCTAAGTTTATATTTTGAAAATTATATTTCCCCTAAAATGATGCTTTTTAGATAAAAAATTTCTCTCTCTCTCTCACACACACACACACACACACACAGAGTAATCTTTTTTTTTTTTTTTGAGACAGAGTGTCACTTTGTTGCCCTGGCTAGAGTGAGTGCCGTGGCGTCAGCCTAGCTCACAGCAACCTCAAACTCCTGGGCTTAAGCAATCCTTCTGCCTCAACCTCCCGAGTAGCTGGGACTACAGGCATGCGCCACCATGCCCGGCTAATTTTTTCTATATATATATTTTAGTTGGCCAGATAATTTCTTTCTATTTTTAGTAGAGACGGGGTCTCGCTCTTGCTCAGGCTGGTCTCGAACTCCTGACCTTGAGCAATCCACTCGCCTCGGCCTCCCAGAGTGCTAGGATTACAGGCATGAGCCACCGCGCCCGGCCTAGAGTAATCTTTAGTCCTTAAAATAGAAGCAAGCATGAGAATACCAGGGATTCATTTATTCCAAAGACTTAATAGGTACATTAAAAATTAACTTAAAAGATCCATTTAAGAACTCAAATGCCCAAATATGGAGTAATAATGAACGGGATGTTTGTATACATTTCTATGTCCTATGATTTGAAAAATTTTGAGTAACATTTTTAAATGAGTTGATTTAACTGGTATGAATCAATTCTATATTTAACACACACTGACTAAGAGTATGTGAAAATGATACATTCATAATTATTGATAAACACATATAATAAGTATCAATAATAGAATAATAAAGTAGAAGAGGAAGTAAAATAAGATAAGAGTGTTTTTGAAAGTTCCACAGACTTCTTGTAGTTTAGAGCACTCTCCAGTGGACCATGTGTATTTTTAGAAAGTAATAGTTGTTTAATATAACAATGAGGCCAGAATTATTAATAGATTGTTCAGACTATCATGCATATCAAAGTTGAACAAATGGTTAAACAAATTTAAAAAAAGATACAATAAGTTCATTCTAGCCAGCATCATGTCTTTATAAGTTTGGTATTTATCACAGAGTGGGAGTTTAATGGAAAACAATGATGAATTTACTTATCTTTATGGGGTCCTGTGCTGATAACAAATGAAGTATTTAACTTAATATAAATATTTTAATAGTGAAAGTGAATCATTGCTTTTACAAATGCTTGGGAAACTGCAATTTGTTCCTTTTAGTTTTATTATAATTCATCAGAAACCTCTGATGTTTAAACTGTATGTATGTCCTGGCTGGGTTGGGATTAAGATCCATTTATCATAATCTGCTCACACATATACTCTGAAGTATACAGACAATAAGAACTCAACCACTTACCCTTTCTGCTTACTGGCTTATGGATACATACAAAAGTAGCTGGAAACAATGACAGTACAAGTGCTCAGCTGCTTTGGGGATGTAGGAAGCTAGACATGGCAGAATTCAGGTCAATGGGCATATACCAGAAAAACTTCATGCCACAGAGATGTCTTACAGCCAAAACATTCGATGCCTCAAATTACAAAAAATGGCAGTGCACTTGAAGGCCATTGTCAAAGTGATAGCCCGAGTCCGAAGTGCAGAGGGATCCAATTCAATTTGGGGAAATGCAATTCAACTCAAACATTCATTGAGATTTATTTTATCAAAGCTGGTCAGAAAGACCTTCCCTGGCCATTTTATTATGATTTGGAAAAAAAAAAAAAAAAGAATTCATTCATTTACTAATTTATCTTCTGTCCTTCCTATCATAATATAAGTTCTCTAAGTACAGGGCCCACATCTGTCTTGCATTTTGCTGCATTCCTGTGCCCAGAACCGTGAACAGAATAGGTGCCTCACTATGTACCTATTGAATGAGGGGCGATATGACCCTTGCCTTTAAGGAGTTTACATTAATTTGGCACTGTTACACAGGGTAATCAGACCATCCTGGCCCACTCTGAGGGAGACCTAGATGCTTGGATGCAGTTAGGGAGATACTCAGACCCGATGATCCTCTGGCTTTCTTAACAAACATGGAAAGGATGCTAATGGGGCTGGTTGACATTTGCTCCCCTGTGGAGAAACCAGGATAACCAAGAGGTTGTGAGTTGGTCCAGAAGGTCTGGGGGACGTACTCAGTAGCTACTTGCCGTCTCTACTGAAGCAGATATTGCTTTGAAAAGCCCTTCAAGGAAAGTGGGCATTCTTTGTTATGATATATCCCCTCATTGTGAAATTCCTTTTTACAAATATTAGAGTAACAAAGACTTTGATTTTTCCCACTAAATGGAAGGACAGGAAAAAAAAAAAAGTTTGCAAAGTTCCTACTGTCAATCTTCTGGTGATGGATTTCATGAAGGTCTGGTAAATTTTAGGGAAATAGAAAATCAACATTTTCAGGGACTTTTTATTAAAAAATAAAATTGGAAAAGATGTCTTTAGAAATGAAAAATAAAATGTTTAAGTCAATGGGCTCATAGTTTCTCTTAAACTTTGGAACACTGAGGGTACATACAATGCTCACCCCATAACTAGACTTCAAATATCAGAAGTGGCAGGGACCCCAACAGCAGCATCCACTGGTGCTAGGGATTAGTTTTGGCTGCCACATTTGATTAGATTAAAAGATAACGCTGCGAGATTAGGACCTGATACTGAAAAGAAGTGGTGCAGAACACAGAATATCTTTATGTGTTTAGTCCAGGTAGCAGTTTATGATTAGGCTAAGCACTCTCCTCTACAACCTTGCTAAGATTGCCTACTGCTTCTTTCTTAAATGAATGTAATCCTCAGTGTTTTTCCTTTCCAATCCATCCCACACATTGCTGCCCGAAGGGTCTTTTCAAAATAAACATATGATCATGCTATTCTCCTAGTTAAAATATTTCAAAGGCTCCCATTGCCCACGTGATTTCTCTAAATTCCCTTCATGACCTGGCTCTTCCTACTTCTCCAGTCTCCTCTTCCCCATGTCCTAACACATAATTTAAACTTCAAAATTCCAAAGTACTTACAATTCCCTAAATATACCATGTGTTTTTATGCTTCCTCACGTATGCATTATATAACTTGGTCTGCCTTTTAACTAGTTACTTAGAAAACTTCTATGCTTTTCTTATGATCCAACTCATGGCCCTTTCCCACTCACTCTGGCTTGAATGATTGTTTCCACTCTGAGGACCCAAGCCAATTGTTATTGCACTTAACATACTGAAATTCCTTGTTTACTCCTGTTTATTTCACTAGACTATTAGTTTAGTAAGGTTAGAGACCATGCTTATCTTTGATCTTTAATGCCTAGCCCTGTACTCAGCACACAGTATGAGTTAAATGAATAGATGAATGAATGTGTGAATGAGTGAATTTCAGCAATCTGCTACAGCTTTGAAAGAAAATGATCTGCACTTGGACATACTTATCCCACACAGGTAAACAAACAATACGAAGGCTCCAGAAGGAGGTGTCAGCTCAAGCACATTGGGGTCTCAGAAATCTATGATGGTATGAAGAAAACTGTGAGAAAGCAGTTCAGAAAATAAAGCTTGAAACTTGAAAAAGTTTAAGTCACATAATCAGTGTTGAATTCAAGATTCTGTTTGATTTTTACCTTCTTTCTTTCTTCGCCATTAAAACTTAAAAATGTACTGATTTTTGTTTTTCTGTATATTAAGATAAGATGATCAAAAGCGAAACATAAAAAAATGAATTGTTTGACATAAGCTTAGAGATACTAAGAACTTTTATGCATTAGAACAGTGGTCCCCAACCTTTTTGGCACCAGGGTCCGGTTTCACAGAAGACAATTTTTCCACGAACTCGGGCTGGGGAGGTGGGGTGTCCTGGGTGTGGGGAGGGTAGTGCGAAGCTCAGGCAGTGATGCCCAGCCCGTTTCCTAACAGGGCACAGACCAGTACTGGGCCTCGGCTCGGGGGTTGGGACTGGACCGAAGCATTAGAACATGTCTTGATGTTAACAGTAAGTGTTCATATCTCATTTTACATATTATTCTGTTTGTACTATATTTTATATATTTATTAGATATAAATTGGCTTCCAACTGCTCTTACCTAGTTGGGTCTTTGCTGGTGGTCCATATAAATGACCCATAATTTCAATCCTTCCTTTCCTGTATCTCACATACACATGCTGTTTTCTGTAGGTACCTGGATACAGTAAACTTTGGACACGGGGTTCCACCTAGTCCTTTACTTTCCATTCATGAAAGAACTTTTCCTGGCTTATGTATACAATTTTATGGTTGAAATTTTATATCTGTTTTTCAGGTATTAAAACAAACAAACAAACAGACAAAAACCAAAACCCAAACGACTAAGAGAGTCCTTCTTTTACTCCAAGAAGTTCTTTCCTAGTGTTATGGACTGAATTGTATACCCCAAAACTTTGTATGTTGAAGTCCTAATACCCACAACCTCAGAATTTGACTGTTTGGAGACTGTGTCTGTATAGAGTTAATTAAGTTAAAATGAGATCATTAAGGTAGTCCTAATTCAATGACTAATGTCCTTATAAGAAAAGGAAATTTGGACACAGATACATACAGAGTAAAGATGATGTGAAGATACCTACCTACAAGCTAATAAGAGAGGCTTGGAAATAAATCCTCTCCTCAGGACCCTCAGAAGGAACCAGCCCTTCTTGATCTCAGGCTTCCAGCCTCCAACACTGAGAAAATAAATTTCTATTGTTTAAGCCACCCAGTCTGTGGTATTCTGTTATGACAGCCCTAGGAAATTAGTATACCTAGAGTATGGTTTTGTTTTTTACTTCTGATACTTTGTTAACTGACAGCATACTTTATAAATATTAAGTTATTATTATTATTGGATGAGGACAATGAAGTAAACTGGTCTTTAAAGTTGTTCAGACTTAAAGATTTACACCTACTTGGGAATATTCCAGTCTCAAAAATATGAAAGGTAAAGTTACTTTGTTTCTACCGGGTCTGATGTCTACAACAGGAGTGTATTCTAGGTTATGCCATATGCCCCTCCTTTTAATGCTGCTACATCTCAATTCTTCTTAAGGTGGAGGTCACATACGGGGGTGGTTCAGGGATATATTTTATTTCAGTGTTTTAAAACAACAGAATTAATTACCACCATTTGCTACATAAAAATCTTGATTTTCAACATGGTTTGAAGAACTGGAAGATCTGGCCATACTGGGCCCACTGTATCTCCCTGGCCACATGGGCTGAAACTGAGTAGGGGTTGCTCCATGCAGAAGCACTACTTGCTCTCAGCGTCACCAGTTTCCACTCTTTTATGTTGTCTGCCCTGTCCCTGTATACATCTTAGTTTGTAATCTCTGATCTATGAGAATGCCATTTGTACTTGTCAATTATGAGATGTATAGTTAGTTAGGATGCCCAACTGGATATTCTATCTCCTTCTAGATAGTCTAGAAGTGGTCGCCCCCTGCTCCCCCACCTCACTCATATCCCCCCACTGATGTATCATCTCCTACCTGGCAGTAGTCCACACAGCAGTTCCAAAGAGGGTATTCCAAAGGAGCACAGATATTAGACACAAAAAATGATCCATGATCAAATAATTTTAAGAAATGTAGGGGTAAATAATGGTAAATATGTTTCCTTGGTACAGAACTTATGAGAGCCTTTAATATTCAAATGTAGTAGGTAAAATTCTCCAAAATTATTTGACCACTCAACTTTTGTTTGGGGAGCATTTTCAGCAAATAGTATCGATGAACTTGAACCCAAGCCAGCCATTTTCCCATACAAACTAAAATTGTTACTTTTGCTAAGTAATGTGGATATATCTAGTAAATATGGCATTTTATATGAAAAGTCAAATAGTTTAAAAAAATAAGACTTTGATATTTCATTTAGAATATTAATTTCTCAATTTTTTGATGTGATATATACAAAGATGGCCAATGCTGTGGATCTTTTAAATTTAATAAAATAGTTTTGTATAATTTTCAGTAATCAAAATGGAAATAGGGGAATATGTACTTATTTCCAGTTGGATGCAAGATGCCATCTCCTGCTTTACTTTAAATTTGGAATACTTGCATAATTAATTTTGAAGTTTAATATTTGCCAGTAATGGGTTAAAATATGTGTCACAGGGTGCATTTCTTATAAAGAGTTTCATAAATTAGCTGTAATATCATCTCTAAATCTATTAATAACATATAAAACAATATCCATAATTATTTTTTTGAAGGTGATACTATTTCTCTTAGAAACTACAGTGGGCTTCCCAAAAAAACACAAGTAAGGGAGAGTGAGGACAGCCGGTCTGGTTTTCTTCAAACTGTGAAATTCAAAAACTGATGATTGTTTATTTTCAGGGCACGTACATTAGATCTGTAACATTCCTTCCAAGTGTCAGAAACTTTTGGAACATCAAATGCTGTAACATGAACAATTTGTGCCATTAACATTGGTGTATGACATTTATATTTTAAAAATATAATACATTATGCTTGTTCAAAATAAGCCCATTCATTTATTCAACAAACACTTATTAAGAGCCTATTATGTGCCAGGCACTGTTCTAGTCATAAGGATATAGCGGAAAGCAAAACAGACAAAAATCCTGCCCTTGTGGGACTTTTATTCCAGTGGGGCAAACAAAATGAGGGACATTACAGATCATGTTAGAAGATGAAAAGGTTTATGGAGAAATATGACATAAAGAAGGAAGATGGAAACTGTTGGGGAGGGTCAGAGTAAGTCTGAGAAGGTGATGTTGTATCTGACTTTTGACATTGAGCCATGGACACACCTGAGCAAAGTGTTTCATGCAACAGGAACAATCAGTGCAAAAGGCCTGGGGCAATAATGCATCAGGTAAGTCTGAGGAGCACCAAAAAGGCCACAGTGACTGGTGCAGAGTGAATGAGGGTAAATATGATAGGAGATGAGGTCAGAGCAATGAAAGAGGGGAATTGCCCAGGGCCATGAAGGCTGATTTTGGCCATTACTCTGAGTCATAAGGAACCACCACAAGAAGTGGAGTGTGAGGGAAGGGAAGAAGAATGACTCCAAGATATTTCACCTAAGTAAATGGAAGGAGTTGTCATTAACTGAGATGGGGAAAACTTTAGGGACAATTCGAATTCAGATTTGGCTATGTCGAATTTGAGATTGTATCATATATTCAAGTAGGGGCATTGAGTAGGCAGTTGAATATATGGGTCTGATGTTCAGGGGAGTGGTTCAGGATGGTCATGTAACTTTGGGAAATATTAGCACACAGATGGTATTTAAAGCCATTCGACTGGGTGAAATCACTAAGCAAAAGAACAGATAATGAAAAGAGCCAAACATTGAGCCCTGGGGCACTCCAACATTAAGAGACCAGTTAGCAGGAGGATCACTTGAGCCCAGGAGTTTAAGGCTGCAGTGAGCTATGACCGTGCCACTATAGCCTGGGAGACGGAGTGAGACCCCCATCTCTTAAAAAGAGAAAGAGAGCAGAAGAGGAGGAAGCATGAATGGAAACTGAGAGGGAATGACCACTAAGTTTGAGAGAAAACCAAGAGGGTATGGTTCTCTAAAAACCAAATAAGGTCATTTTCAAGGCACCATCATGCTGATAGGTCAAGCAAAGGTGAGTTCTGAGCAGTAACTGCTAGGTTTATGGACCTGGTAACTTCAGTCACGAATATAGTCTCACACGGTATTATTATCTTTATGAATAAGTATGAATTTATGTGGCAATCCAGGGCACACTAAGTGCCTCCCATACCCTCCAGTCTTTTCTAAACAAAGTAGCCTAGTAGCCCTAGGCAGTTTCCTGCATGTAAGTTTTCTTATTTGGATCAAATTGCCTTACATTCTTGGATACAATCAACTGATGCAGCTATTGCTCTCTGACCTACAAGCAGCCTACAAGGTTGCCCAATGGCCTGCACATTGGTCTGATCCTATGGCTGTCTAATAAGGACGGATAGGCATTAACTGGATAGTAACTAGCTGGATTGTAACTAACTGACCCATACTATTAGTGGGGCAGGATATGGGAGACACTTAGAGAAAAGGGAGCTGTCAGAAGCCAGGTGTCCACAAAAGCCTCGTAATTCTTGATGTGCTTTATGTGGTCCCTGCCAGGGCAATGGCATACAAAGTGGAACCTCCCGATCTACTTCTTTGTCATTTTCACATGTTGGTGGCACATTTTGGCAACATATATGCCAGTGTTAATATTTTCCAAATGCTGCTAACATAATTTTAGCTTCAAATGCAATTCTTGTTGGCTACAGTTAGACTCTAGATGAATCACTTTGTTTCAATAATTTAGGCAGAAGGGCAGCCAGATATAAAAGGCAAAAATAGGGACAATCCAGGCACTGGAACATGTGGGAGCAAAAACATGCAAAAGGGCAGTGTCAGGTATTTATAAGTGATTAAAAAGTGTGTGAGGCATGTTTGTTTGGCTGGAATTAATAAATATAGGGTCACATCTTGGGATGTGGCTGGAAAGGAAGGGGTCAGACTGTGGAAGGCCTTAAATGTGTTTTGAGATGAGATGCCTGACTCTCCTCTGCTGGAAATGGACAACCATTATTAACCAGGATTTTGAAGTGGTTTGGATGGCTAAAGCTTCTAGGCTACCAACAGCAGGAAGCCCTGGTATTGGCTTGAATGGCAGAGAGAATGTGATGAACACCCAAAGCTAAGAAAATAGCTGAATGAGTGGCTCACCTGACAGGAATGACTTGGTAGACACATGAAATTAATCTGAGGGCACTCCTAGGAGGGAAGTAGCTGGGGCAACAAACATTCTCTTGGTACTTAATGCCCATCCTGTGATCTTCTGCCAGTGCCTTCCACTGACTGAACCCAAGACGAAGCCAGAGGGCACAGGCAGCTGCTGAAGTGGCCCATATGGGCCAGACTCCTAGGTCACAGAGCAGAGTGGGAGGGAGATGGGCAAAACAAAGACACAATGTGCCACTGCAGAGCCACACCCTCGGAAGAGCGATCTAGTGGCAGTGTGCCGGGGGAAAAAAAGACAAAATGAGAACAGTCATTTTGTGGTCCCGAAATAGCTCAGCACCCCATGAACTACATCAGTGACAGGTCCAGGTAAGCAGGCTTAAGGTTTCTTGGTTTTTCAGTAAGAAATTATAGACTGTTTATGCAATTGAGTAGGATGCAGGAGCATAGCCAACTCAGTAGCAAAGCTACGTTTCATAGATACGTGGCTAAGTGGTTTTGAAACAAACATGAGAGAATGTCAAGTGCTTTCGTTAAGCAGAGGCCGCCAGTATGAATGAATATCAACATGCTGGGCGACAGAGGGAAAACAGGAACAGGTCAGTAGCTGTAAGGTGTAAGTCCAGTGTGACTTCCAAAGTGTAGGTCAAATCTCACAATTCTGGGGAAGAAGGGAAAACTGAGGAGGAAGAAATGTCATACAGAACCACCTTAGTCTGAGGCAAAGGGAGAGAATTCGCAAAAATAAGAGAAAGCAATGGGGGTGGCTTAAAGAAGTTATGTGGGGGGGCCTCTATCTTCTCAGAGAAGCCATGAAGCATGGTCTTGGGCTAAAAAGATAGTGGTGACAGTTATAAACTGTAGGCATTACCAAATAAAATTTTTCTCTTAGAAAAATTAAATGGACTAATGGGTAGGATGATATAACACGTGCCTGTTTCTTGACACCAAACTCTGAACAACTAAATCCTATGACCAGGTGGTAACTTTTTTCCCAAATATTTCCCTCAAAGCATCACAATTTTTAATTCTTTTCTGAGGGTATGGATTTCTAAAGGATTGAATACCATGATTAGCAAACGTTTATTCGTTGTAAATGAACTAATGTTAGGTGCTGGGAGATTAACCTCAAACAGAATTAATCCCAAATGAAAAAAACAATTATTAAAGAACATAATTATTAAAGTGTGTGGCAAGTATATATTAAGATAACATTTCTAAAATTGATATGATAGGAGCATAACATGGAATCTTTATTTTACAAGTCTTATTATAGTCTACCAATTAGAAATAATGTGTATGACTGTGCAAAGACCAACTTTAAATTTTAAAAGTACAATAAGACTATATATACAGTCCTTCAAATTTTAAAGATTTGATTGATTGTATAATATGTATATATATGAACTATGTATGTCTTTGGTAATTTTAGTGATTTAGGAAATTAATCTCAAATAAAAATGATTTAAAATGGTTAAAAAGTAGGTTGTAAGTACATATTAATCTAAGCATTTTTAAAGTAATTGATATGATAGAATCATAATATGGAAATCCTTACTTAAAATGTCTTAGTATAGTCTACCAATTAGAAATAATATGTGTATTACTATGCAAAGATCAATGTTAAATTTTAAAAGTACAGTAAAACAATGTATCTTTGGTAATTTTAGTGATTAATGCCTTAATTAAGAGATGAGGTACATGCAGACATATGCAATAAACTGACATAATTCATCATATTGAAAAGAATAACATGATAAATGCATATGTATATTGTAAATTATACAACACACATGCAAATCATATACTCATTATCACACAGAGGCATTATTTTTCCTACAGTCAAAATGCAACAAATCTTCAACTATTACTCAATCTACTGCATGATTATTTAGGAACAAAGTAGTTTGCAGTATCTTTTGTAGAACAGTAATTTAAGCTGAGAAACTCAAGTTAATGGTAATATAGAGCAGACATTTTTAGCAGTTACAACTCTGTTGCAGTTGAACTGGAAACGAGTCCCTGTATTATGTATCTATTGTTCCCTAGTGTCATTTTAAATAGAAGTCTGGGCACTGGAGATTTTAATAGGGCCTTTAGATACACTGCCAAATTTATCTTTATTTATTTATTTATGTTGAACAGTGAATACATTGATTATTGACTAGCTGGAAAAATAGCAACACTGGCCCAGAAACCGTTTTTCAATGAAAGAGTAATTACTTAAATACACAACTCTTCTGAGATTGATTTGTCTGTGAATGAAGTGTCTTAAAACAAAGACAATTTAAGCATGAATATATTTGGTGCTTGGAAGTAGCCAATAAATACTGATGTTTGCCTGCTTGGATAGAGGCAGAGTGGCTCCCCAAACCAGCACCCTGGCAGAGCAGCTGAAGTGAAGATGTAAGCTCTGAGTTATTTATAAACAGCTACTTATCTCAAAGTCAGGTTAACCTTCTCTAGTTTAATGCAACTTGGAGACATACAGTTAATTAGGCTTTCTGATTGAACTCAGTGGAAAATAAATGAGCTTTTTTGTTTAAAAAAAAAAAATATGAAAGTTAAAGTAACTAAGGGAGGAGCAAAGTTCCTCTGGAATTCTCATACCTGACTATGGAATATTAGTGTTGCTCTAAGGGGGAACAACTTATATATGAACATGTTAATTGAAAGAAACAGTGTATACATTGATTTTTCTGATAATTTAAAACTTTAATTTGGGTAAAAAAACTCTTTTAGTAGTGGGAAGACTACTGCAGATGTTCCAACTTTATAGGTGAGATTGAATCAGTGTATATGAATCAGAAACAGAAGGCCTTTTAAAATTGTTATATATTTGAATGCATTATAAGTCTCATTCTTAAACCTAAAGAAAAATATTTATAAGATCCACTGTTGTGTGAATCAAATACAATAGCTTCATGGATGACTTTTTCTCATCTGGGATAAGAAGACAATACCCTTATTAATATATTAACATTACAAAATTTTATAACATTTAAAAGATTTCTTTGAAATGAAAAGCCTATTTACTTTTTAATTAAATCTATTTCCCAGAAAGGTCTTTAAGGCTCTACAAAGTATCTTGCATTTTCTTATTGCTGACAGTTCTTGAAACCACGCTTGAATGCTTTCTTTATCCTTTGGTGAACAATTGAAAGATCATATACGAAAAGACTATGCTTTCTCTTTTTCTTGCTCCGTAATTAAGGCATTTTAATACATTTCCTCATACTCGTTACAAGAGCAAACTGAGATTCATAGATCAAGGCAATTTTGACTCCTATGATTATACAAACACATACAATATGAATTTTTCCTAATCATGGATTTGAAAAAATAACAAAACTCTTTCAAATAAAATGATTAATCTCTGGAAGGTTAAACTGAAGTGGGTCTTCTGGAGTTGCCTTAATATATGTAAATGATCCACAAAAAAAATTTGGTTAACTATCCTTTAATACAAGTCAGGTAAATGACAAATTCATATTAGAAACACATTTTTACCAATCAATGTATATTTTGAGAGTCTGAGATTTTCAGATTTTTTTTTTGTTGTTGCTTAAAGATAAAAATGCTGCAAATGTGTTTAAAGAGCCAAGTAAATGCAGATTTTTATTATAAAATGACACAAAAATTAAGATTTTGATTTAAATATATACATATTATTTCTGAACAAAGATGCACTTAGAAAGAAATACATTTAGTTTAATATTCCTTAAGTTGAAAAACTATATCTGCAACTCAAGAAAATGCTTTTATAAACAATGATTAAAGAACAAAGCTTAAAATATAAGATTTATGAACTTTTAAAAATTTATTTGCCAGGAATATAAGACTGAAATTATATAATACATCAACAATCATTTTAAATAAAAAATGATTTGTGTTGCTATTTAGGAGGTTAAACATTTTTCAGAGCACAAAGAAGTATGCTAATAGATTTCTGTCATATTTTGAGTAAATGTTTACAATTTTTTAGCCATTTCCTATATATGAAAAGATACTGGGTTTGCTACTGGGTTAAAATATTGTAATTGAATTTAGTAGTAATTAGATGATTTTTTGCATAAACTTTGTAGATTTTTTAAAAAACATTTTTAGATTATATCTTAGCTTAGATTGGCAGTAAGAAAATATTAGAAAATATAAGATGTTATAATTTTATATTAAAAATAATACTTTTGGATAATTTCTGACTTTTTTTTTTGCAAAAATTTTTAAATGTATATAAAGCACAGACACCTCATCCATCTTGCAGATAATATATCTCCATTTAAATCTCTCTCTCAACTTAGGTATTTATTTTTCCAAAATACTTAAAGGAAATCCCAGGCACCAAGTCACTCTACCCCTACATATTTTTGTATATATTTCTGAAAAAAAAAAAAAAAAAAAAGGGACATTTTCTTATATAACATAATTTCATACATAATGCTACAATGGCATTGTCATGCCTAACAAAATTAATAATTTCTGGGTGTTAATAATTCAAAATAATTCACATTCAACTTTCAATGACTATCTCGAAAATATATTTTTTGTAGTTTGATGGAATCAAGGTGCAACAAGGTCAAATGCATTTGGTTATGATGTCTCTCAATCTTAAGTTTCTTTCCTTCCTTCCCCTGTTAATCTTCATGCCTTTGTCTCATTGAAGAAACTGCTCTGACTTCTTTTTAAATTGAACTTGGAATGTCACTGTTGAAAAAAGTGCAATACTGGCTGACAAACTGAAAACTGCCAAAATTTTCAAATTTATTTTTTGGCTACAGGGAGGCAAAGGGAAACCCTGAGACACTTCTGCCTACTTAATGATCTGAATAATTTCCAAGAAGCCCTTAAACAAGTCTACTCTTCATGTTAGAGTCTAAAATTGTAATAATCATTCATACAACTTTGTGTTTTACAATATTACTTTGATATATTGCCATTTGTCAAATAGTTTTTGTTTAGTTAGCAGTATGCATAAACTAAATAACATGAGATAAGCCAATAAATGTTTTAAAAATTCCAAGTTTATAAATACCTTTTTTAGAATGTATAAAGAAATAATTGAGGATTGTTTTTTAATCATTCTGGGAAAGAAATACAATTTGGTATGTCTCTTAACTTTTGTTTTTATCCTTTTTTTTTTAGGATCATTTAATCAGACAGGTGGGTTTTCATTAAATTTAATTTGTGTGGAGCTTAAATATTAAGTTGAGCTATTTGGATGGTAAACTAGTTGATGGCTCTGTCTTTTAAAACATCTTGCCATGCACTTTTAAAGACATATATAGGAAACGTAGAAGATTATAAAATGCTGTGTTAGGAAAAAAGAAAATGAAACTTTAACATATCTTCATGGTATTTGTGTTAAATAAAAATGTAAATTAGCATGTAAGATTGGCTTAGTATTTTTTCGCCACAGCTTTAGCTAATAAAACTTCAAAAAGATCAGTGACACAGTTCTTGAAAATCCAAAATATGAATGACTTTAAACGGAACCATATGAAGTGAACGACAGTAAAGTAATCGTAGATGAAATTACCAATCTTAAATGAAATAAATTCAAAATGAAAAGGATGAAGGGCAATTAAGTACCTATTTTGACAATTCGAAGTGGTCAAGTTTTTAAAAGTATGACACAGGAACCTTAACCTATCTATATATGAGTGATAAATGAGGCATTTTGTGTCATTACATTCCCATAAATCACTTTCTTTAACTGCTGACGGCTTTTATCAGATCTAACCTTTTCAAGCTTCTATTAGAGTGCTAACATTTTCAACTTTGACACATGTGCAGTTTACAAATTCTGCAGCTGATTAACTCTGGACAGAAGCTCACTGGCATCATTGTCTTCAAGTTGGGGGAAAGCCTTAGGGTCTCAAAAACTCAGACACTTACATTACAGTACAAAAATCTCAATTAATGTAAGGGGTTAGGTTTTAGAGTTGCTAGGCATTTGTTTTTTCTTGGGAAATAAATATGAACAAGAGTTCATTTTCCATGAAGCATGTGATCTAGGAAATCATACTAAGAAATTACAAAAGAATTAGAAAGAAAAAGCCTGGATGACAGGGGTTGATTTCTAATCAAATATAATTTTTTGCCTTAAAGTAATGTTTTTGGCAATCAAGAAATATTGTTCAAAAAATGCTAAACAGAAATCCAAGACTAATACATTTGTGGGGCAAGGAATATGACCCCAAACAAAATATAATTTGAGTGAGGCTTTTACAATGATGAAACCATTTTGTGATTTTTATGAAAAGATACTGAAACTAAAATATATAGCTTAACTTTCAGGTAAATTCCCAACATTCTAAATTAAAGGTTGTTTTGCTTAATTCAACCAATCAATTCAGTTAAAAAAAGAGAAAATGAAAATTCTTATTCTGATTTCTTTTAAAATAGTTGTGTTGAAATTATAAAAACAACGCATGTAAAAGGTAATGCAATTTCTGTTGAAGTTACTAATTATTAATATTCTGAATCTGCATAGAATACTTTGTATACATAAAATCAGAATAAACTACATATTACTAACAGGAAACATTCTAAACATTTATCACAGGATGAAACTTTAAAATAATCAAAATATTGGTCTCTTAATAGTGTAGAAATACATAAGGCAAATATATGAAAGCCACAATCTTCTTTTATATTGCAGACAAGAGAAGATCAATATTTTCAAAATATTTTTAATTTTAATGGTCCTAAATTCTTAGTGGAGGAGTCAAATTCAACAGTTAAACTTGACAGTCTGAAGGTTTTGATAATTAATGTGAAATTGTATAGGTAGATATATGTAGGTCAATGTATTTACATAAATAGCACATATATAAACACATGTGAGTAGATGTGGGTTTGTGAAGACAAAGATATCAAATCAACTTATTTAGAAAATATAATTGACACAGACCTTGAAATAAAGTTAAAGTTTAAGGAAGAACTGTCTTCAATAATAATAGTCAGACAGAACAAATCTAGATTCTGGTTGTTTGACCACCAGAAGCCTGCTACTTCAAATAGCATTAGTTTTGATAAGAACTACCAGCCATCAAGCCTAAATAATAAAACCCAAAGGGACAGACTAACGGCACTAAAGTAAAAATATTCACAGAGAACCTCCTGCGGCAGAATGCCCCTTGTTGATAAATGACAAATCTTAGAAAAATAGTGGGGGAAGGACAACTTTTTCTAGCATCACAACCCGCATAGTCTCATAATGTCACCATCTAAGGCCTATCTATGACAAATTAAAAACTTCTTTATTTCACTAATAATGTCACTCATCATAGGAGCTGGGCAGTTACACTTTGACAATTCAGATGTAAATCCTGGGTTGCCTATGAGTATTCATGACAAAGGCATATTTATCATTTAAAACAAAAGGACATGACTTCTTGGTGTTCATATCAAAGACCAGTGATGGATGAGGCCATGCTAATCAAAAGACAGCCTAGAAAGAACACAGATGTTTGCTACTTTGATTAAGAAAAGACTATTCCCTCCCCCAAAACCTCCCCAATATGGACATCTCAAATGGTTTTAAATGTATAATTTTAGATAGATATCTAAGTGTTTAAAATTCTCAGCTATAGCTCTTACAATAACATTAATATCAGCTTTTTCCAACCACAAATTATAGAGGCAAAAATTCTAGAAACCAAGAAAAGATTCAACTACCAGAGAGTAACAGTTCCTCTGATGTAACCCATAGAGAGATATCCACAACTGGTACTGCCCTTCTCTATTATTATTTGCAATCTAGAATATGAAGAGAAAAAAAGTCTATCATCTCAAGCATTCAAAAATAGCACCATGTGAGCTGAAATCAATGCTAAGAATTAATCAGAGAGCAAGGTTTAAGACATTTTTACCGTATTTGTTCTTGGCCATTGTGTCACTGATTTTCACTCCAAATGCTTTTCAAGTTGAAAATCATTTAAAAATAATTGTCCATATTTTAAGGTTTATTTGAAACCTTAAAGATAATTAATTTTGACTATTTTTAGCATTCATCACCATTTTGGAGGAGAAAGACCAAAAAATAAGGGTGACATTAAAAAAAAAAAAAAGGCAAAGGTGTTTAGAGCTGGAGCTATTGATAGCACTACCTCCATTCCACTGATGAAGAGCTATCATCAGGGCTGGCTAATAGAAATCCAATTTACAAGGCCCTGCTCATTTGAGTGCCTTTCAAGATGCACAGGATTGGTAACCCTTCAGACCTGCAAACAAATGCCTGCTTTTCCAGGGCAGAATGTTGGTTACTGGGAAGTCAGCACTGCAAGGTCACCCTGAAGAACTGTGGAGGGTTGGGGGGTTGGGGAAAGCCCACTTGTAAGTGATCTGCTTCCTGCCAATTTTCCTTGCCACTTTTTCAATCCCAGTGAAGCACACTTGTTGTTGACAAGCTTTTAATAGAGTGATGTAGGACAACAAACTAACTCCCCAAATACTTTTTTCTTAGCACAATATATAAAGCCATACAAAAGGAAAGAACTACTTGTACAAACACTTGGGTAACTCTGTTTTCCCTTTTGGTAGGATCATCTTCCTCTCAAAATGACGGGTACATCAAAATCATATGATCACTCTTAGCACCCATATTATCTGTGTTTCTTGTATGGAAAATTTGTGTCACATTAAATGTGTCACTGGTGTTAGACCAGCAAGTGCTTTCCATTTTACACTACTGAGCTGTACCTATACATTTACCAGAGTCTACTTTTCACTTGCCATAGTAACTATTTTATGCCCTACTTATAATAGGTATGTCCTCTTTTTAAAACATACACCTGCTTCTCACAGAGAGAGGTAAGAGTTGGGTATTTCAGAGGGCTTAACACTCAATATATTAAGAAGTATTTATAGAATAACAAA
The DNA here is from genome assembly GCF_041146395.1 of Eulemur rufifrons. Classification (NCBI taxonomy): domain Eukaryota; kingdom Metazoa; phylum Chordata; class Mammalia; order Primates; family Lemuridae; genus Eulemur; species Eulemur rufifrons. The sequence goes on from NC_090984.1 coordinate 53,906,205, forward strand.
AATCTTTCACCTTTTGGCCCTTTTATGAAAAATTTACTGGATGGCTAATATATTTAATATTCAGTAGCATGTGAGAATAATTTTTATGCAACTCTGATAGTTAGAAAGATAGATAACTCAATTATTAGATCATCTATCAAAATATTCAGATGTATAAGAGGCTACTAAAAAGATTGATGACTGAGAAAGTCCACTGATTCTGTAGCCATCATATTCATGCATTTGGCCAGACAACATTTTTCGCTGCCTTCACAAGCAAGCTTCATTACCCATCACTCCACTGAAAAGAGTTTATTATGAGGCTGCCATCTTGGCAAGACTATTATTTAGATGATAAATGCTGAGGGGGAAAAAAGTGTGTCTACTTTTTTTTTTTAAGAAAAAAAGATGAGCTTTTCTGACAGATAAAACAAACAGCATCTACATTTCTAATTAACTTAAATTTGGCAGATACAAATATAGGTCAGTTAAAGCTATGATGTTATCTTCTGTCTGAATTTTACCCTTAATTTGTAAAATGTAAATTAACTAATTAGAAGAAAAACAGCATGATTAGTGACAAAAATTCTTCAGCTGGGTCTTTGCTTCCTGACATTTATGATCAACTATAATGAATTATTGCTATTTTAAATAATTGATAGAATGTATATTTTTCTCCCTACAATGAAAGAAATTTTACCAAGAATTTATCAAAGAAGGCCAGAAACCTGGCAAAACAACAGAACTTTGTGGTGCACATTGTGAGGAAAAGATGTATATAGAATGCCATAATATTAGAAACAATTGGGTTAATTTATGTCTGTGTAGCTAGAGGTGAATGCAGAGGAAAGATGTGTGTAGACATTAAGTCACTAATAAACCCTGTTAAAAATGTTGTTTCTTACATTAGAAAAATATGCCTTACACTGGGTCCTACTATAGTTTATGCTGTACTCAGGACTTAACCCTTTCTCTGTCATTCTAAATGGACTTGCTGTGTACTCAAGCAATTAGTGAGGATAGTGATGGGTTGGGGGTTACAATGTTAGAAGGAGAATGGTTAGAAAAAGAGAAAAGATTTGGCCACTTACATTTCAGCAGGAAAATCTGTCACTCTTAAGTAAAATTAATCCATGTAATAGTTAAATGAAAAGACGTTTTCAGCTATTCCTATGTAGATAAAGATTCTACAATGAGAAGTACATCTACAATGTTAGACATAAATGTCAATTAAAAGTTACATAACATCCTGAACAGAAGGGTGTGCGGGGGTGGCCACGTTCTGGCACAGTGGAGTGTGTGTGACTAGGCCTTGGGCAGCCACCGCAGGATGGGGGCTGTCAGTTCTCATAGCACACAAACTAAGAGGTTTGATCTGAACGAGCAATACCAGGGAAATCGGAGCTGAAGCCCCAGGGTAATGTAGGTAGAAGCTGAATGTGCTCAGTCGGTAGTGGGCATTGGCTTCCAGTGACATGGCAGCATTTGAAACAGTAGAGAAAGCAGAAACAGAAATGATTCAAACAAAGACATATGATGTCCAGGATGTTACTGGAAAGTTCAATGATTATCCCAAACAGGCAAAGAATTAAAACAATTATTATATATACTTTAAAATTTCAGTCCTAATTTCAGGTATGACACCACAATACTCATCTTGGACAAAAGTATCTTAATATCATTTAATAGACAGTTATCACATTGGGACACAATACAACTGAAATACTTGTCTACTCCTTTTTCCAATATTATGACAAATACATAACACTTTCAACACTTTGCAAAGTGTGACCTAAATGCTTAGAGATTATTATTGCACTTATTTTATATTTATTAGCTTTGGAGACAGAAAAAAAAATCTTTCCGTATAGCTGTTTCTCATTAAAAAGATTATTTTTAAAAAAGCATTTAGGTTATTACCTTTATATTTTAGAAATTTATTAATAGCATACATTTTCTTCCCATCTCCAGCCCACCGTGATACTGAATTAAGAAATAACATGAATAACCGTTCAAAGCCCCACTTCACAGTGTATAAATCTAATATAGAACATCAATTTATATATGACAGAAAATTCTCTTGACAACTCTCTGGCCTCCACCTAACTCTTCGGCTTCTTAACACATGATATACCTATGAGACAATTCAAAAGCTACCTAAGATTTACCTTTATATACATTAAACTTGCACTTCAGAAGAAGGTAACCTCAAATATTTGAATTCCAATATTAAACTTAATATAGCATAGAGACCTCATTTGTTTAGTTTTTCTTTTTCCAGCTATTACCAATCTCCATTCCCATTTGTCATTTTGAAAAACTAATTTAATTTTTTTTAATTAAAACCATTAATAGTTCCAAGTAAGATTTTTAGCTTGATAGTAACTGGAAAAAAAGGGCTAGAGAAATTTAGAAAGTAATCATTTATATCCATTTACATTGTTTAATATTTCTGTATTGAAGGCAGCATTTCATGTTTGAGGAGTGTATCTGTGAAGGAGAAGAAAGGCAAGGAGGGAAATGCAATGAGTGTCAGGTGTCTTGACCAAACCTGAGTCCCTCAGTGTTGTAGGAAGGTCAGACCCTTTCAGCATTGTGCTGGTGTGTCAAAATACGTCAACAAACCATCACACCACAGGAAGAAGAATGACCTTTCAGTTCTTTGTTTGGGCTGCCTATGGAGCTTTGGATGTGGGGTATGCATGAATGGTTTTTCTAGCTGCTTGACAAATGCAACTCCCAAGGTTTCTTTCAAGTGTGATTGTTAAAAGCCCTAGGTTTGTACATTTTGGTGCAACTTTCTAAACCCACAAACCTTATGGTGAAAACTGATGTAAAGTTAACTATTAATACTCCAAATGGTCAGACTCAATTCAGCCAAACTAAAATTATTATATAAATGTTCAAATGCAAGAGATGAAGGGTGGGAGTTAGTAAATTTAGAAATAATTTTATTTGCTGTAAGAGTGAGAATTATTGCTAATCAGTTCTCAAACTTTATTATGATGGCATATCACGGTTGTCTTCTTTCTCTCCCTGTCCCTGAAAAGTGGCATTTCTTTATTCTCTCCCTCTGTGAAAAACCACTTCACCTATTTCTCCTGCAGATGATCCCTAAATCAATCCACCTCTGGTCCATCACTTGGACTCCTATCCCACTGTCCAGTTGCATTTGGACGTCTTTAAATACATCAACTGAAGTTATCACTAACTTACATTATTTTCCACTCCCAATTCTTTAATAGCATCATTATTTTCACCACCACCACTAATAAAACCTCAAAGTTATCTTTGTTCCATATTCCTTAGCACAATATCATTTTTACTGACGTATTAAACATTGACAATATTTGCCTGACTCTCTAAATTCTGTCCTGTAATCTCTGTAAGCCTATTGACCCCTTCCATTTCTACTGCCATTACTATAATTTGGTAATTAATGGATTATTTCAATATGCACAACCGGAATAGCAATAGTATTCTTATCCCCAACTTCTTGTTTCTGTCCCATTTAAGCACTGCTACCAGAATATCCATCTTAAAGTTAGGTTGTGATCACATCACTCTTCTATTCAAAAACCTTGACCTGGGCACTTGACCTCTCCATACCTCAATTTTCTCATATGAAATGGAAATAAAATACTAGTACCTACCTCAAAGGACTGATATGCAGATTAAAGTGGTTAATACGTGTAAGTGCTTAAACCAGTGCCTTGAACATAGTTGATGCTCAATATTAGCTATTTTTGTGATCTACATACATGTTTTGTTTCCCTATTAGTTTGAATTAAATTCCTTGAAGGCAAGATTAGGTTTTGCTCACCTTTGTATACTCTGAAAGACATAATATGCTGTTTCTGCACAGAAGGAAATCATCAAACTTCTACTGAATTTAATTGTTTATCTATGCTACTATGGATGGATCAGTTTGCTAGAACTTGTTGCATTAGGAATATGTAGTGTTGAAAGTACTCATTTCACATAAAACAAAGAAATGCAACTGGAACCGATCAAATACTTTGGTCTAGTGTTTTAATGTCAGTATGGTTTTAAATACCTGGCCTATTAGCACACAACTAATGACTTTATTTTCATCATCTTCCTAATCAATATGGAGTGCTTTAAAGTATCACAGTTGGTCATAATGGATGACTTAGATAGCCTTCTATTTATATAAACTGATGAACTTTATGAATCCTAAAAAAACTGCTTTACTACATAAAGAAATTTGGCTTTAATTTTTAGCTTATGATCACTTGGAATAAGATACCAGGGATGCAATAAGACTAAATTTAACATAGGGAGGTGGTAGTTAGCAAAGCTGCCAGCAACAGATAGAAAGGAAATGGCAAAAAGGAATAAAGAGAAGGAGGAAGGGGTTAACAAGATAATTTGCTAGTAGAATCCTGTGTGAGAAAACAAGGTGAACAACACACTAGAAACATCTCAATGTCAGTGATTCAGGCAGGAAAGGGAGTAAAACAAGAGAATGGAATTCACACAAATCTTAAGGGTAGACAAAGAATATAAAAGAGAGCAGAAATACCACAAGTGAATATGATTGGCTTGTGTTGATGGATAAAAGGAATTCACTGGAGGAATTTAACTTTTTATAAAAATATGTCCTCCAGAGTCAATTAGAAATTATAATGAAAGGATGTTAACCACTGCCATTATGTACCCATGTAGATTTCTGTTTTATGAGAAGGGTAGGAGACATGTAAACTATATTCATGACTCATTTTCCATATTACACATGTGTGAGGAGGGAATGAGCACAGGCAAAACACCACTTATACATCATCCAACCCAGGAGATTCCTGCATGATACCAAACAGCAGATGATGCTCAGATATGGGGAAATTTGTTCATTATAGGTAAAGAAACAGAAAAGGCATAACTGCCATGAACTGGGCTCTATTTTACCAAAAGATGGCCTGCTTTATTTGAGTCTAAGAGGCAGAAGAAACCCTAAGTGAATGATACCAACAGATAACCAAAGAAAGCTGCTTTCTAATAACCATAGGCTTATTATCTGATCATCAGCCTTGACCATATCAAAGCCTTCCATATTGCTGGGTAAAAAATAGTGACTAAAAAGTATGATTCCAACTCTCAGAAGCCTGAGAAAAAGAGAGGTAGAATATATAGGAGGGAGTGTGTGTGTGTGTGTGTGTGTGTGTGCATGTGCAAGAGAAAGAGAGAAATAGATTAAAAAAAAAAAAAACCCTGAAGATTTGTACAGTACTCTCTTATAGATTATTCTACTTATTACTGATGCTTAAGAAAATTTGTTTATGATGACAATGAAGTCTATAACTTAAATGGTATAATTAAGATTACGAGGTTAATTTTGAACAAGACAAACTGGCTTCCACAATCTGTGAAACTATTTGTTAAAAACCAAAATTGAGAGACTCCTAGTTAGAACCAAGTTGGGAAAACAACGACTGGATTTAGCCTCCCCTGAAAATTAAAAAAAACTAACACAGCAGTTTTTAAACACTGGACACCAAGCAATGAAGGACTTGATCCCTAAGTGACAGGAAACCAAAAAGGTGAGTCCTTTGATTGATTCAACTGACTACATGGATAAAGTTTCCAGGCTATGTTGTACAAAGAGTGAACACAGGTGAAGCCCAGTGGTCTCTGTGAGTTGAGGCAATGTAGCTAGGAAAATGGGAAGGCCAAAGCAGGGAGAGTTTGCAGGACAGAATACCAGCAGAAGAGAGCTACACAGAGAGAATTCCAGAGACCAGCAGTGGGTCTCTGTAGAGGATTCAGCAAAGTACTAATCAGTGCGTATATGTAAAGATACAGAAAACTTAACGCTATCAATGAATTTGATCTAATTACATTTATAGGAAATTTCAGCCAACAAAGGCAGAATAAACTTTCTTTTCAAGTGTACATGGAGCATTTACAGACATAACCATAGTCTGGGCCATAAAATAAATCTCAATAAATTAACAAAGATTTAGATTTGTTCTCTTCCCTCAATGGAATTGAATTAGAAAACAATAACACAAAGATATCTAAAAATTTTCCAAATATTTAGAAATGAAATAGCACACATCCAAATGCCCTTTGGTTCAAAGAAGAAATCAACAGTAGAAAGTATGTAGAACCAAATGAAAATGAAAATGCAACAGGTAAACATTTGTAGGATGTGGCCACAGCAGTACTTAGAGGTAAATTTATAGCACTAAAACATGCCTATATTGAAAAAATGCTTTCAAATCAAAACTTCAGCTTTCTACCTTAGAAAAACTAGAAAAAGAAGAGCAAACTAAGCCAAAAGTAGCAAAAGGAAAGGAAATACTTTAAAGTGGAAACTGATGAAAGAGAAAAAAGACAATCAAAGAAATCAGTGAAAGAAAAATTGTTTCTTTTAGAAGACCAGTAAAATTGATAAATCTCTAGGCAGATTGATCTGGAAAAGAAGACACAATTATTAATATCAGGACTGAGAAATGTGATATCTTTATAGATATTAATATTAAAAGGATAATAAAGGAATATTTTGAAAAAGTTTATGCCAATACATTCCACAACTTAGATTAAATGAACAAACTCATTGAAAGACTCAAAGCACCAAAGCTCACCCAGAAAAAAATATAAGTAACCTAAATCTATTAAGAAACCTCCATCTACTAAGAAATTGATTTTGTATTTAAAAATCTCCAACAAAAAAATACCACAGACCCAGATGGCTTGACTGGGAAATCCTACCAAAAACTTAAGGAAGAAATAATAACCAATTCTGCACAAAGTTTTCCAGAAAATTAAAGAGGAGGGAATGCTTCCTAACCCATACTATAAGGCCACCATTACTCTAATACCAAAACCAGACAAAGACTCTAGGAGGAAAAATTAAACCACTGACCTATATTACTTATGAACACAGATGCAAATATTCTTAACAAATTTTAGCAAATCAAATTCAACAAAATATAAAAAGGGTATTGCTTCATGACCATATGGAGTTTATCCATAAATGCATGCTTGGTATAACACTTAAATATCAATCACTATAATTCATCATATTAACTAATTAAAAATATGATATCTTAATAGATACATAAAAAGCATTTGACAAATTCCAACATCCATTTATGATAAAAACTCTGAGCAAACTAGGAATAGGATGAAGTTTCCTCAACCTGAAAAAGGGCATTATGAATGACAGTCTTCTCAAAAAATGATTTTGGGACAATTAGATTTTTATACTTAAGAAAATGAACTTCAATCCATATAACATATCATATATAAAAATTAACTGAAAATGGATGCCGGGCTTAAATGTAAAATTATAAACTCTTTACAAGAAAACTTAGGGGAAAAAATCCTTGTGATTTCTTTACATCTTTACAGATTTCTTAGAAATCACATCAACTACATGATCCAAAAAAATTGATAAATTGGACTTCCCAAAAATGAAAAATTTCTGATCTCTGAAAGACAGTGAAAAAAATTAGAAGAGAAGCCATAGACTGAGAGAAAATATTGTATTTGCTAATAACATATTTGATAAAGAATTAAATCCAGAATGTTGGGGGAAAAAAGCCTTACCAAAACTGAAAAAGAAAGCAACTAAGTTAAAAAAATGAGGCAAAGTTTTGAATAGAAATTTCTCCAAAGAAAACAAATAGGTAGCAAATAAGCATATGAAAAGATTCTCAATATAATTTTTCATTATGGAAAGGCAAATTAAAATCATATTGAGATGCTTTTACACAACTATTAGAAAATCTAAAGTTAAAAAGACTGACCACACCAAGTGATGGGGAAGATGGGAAGCAACTGAGACTATCATACACTGCGGGTGGGAATTTAAAAAGGGGGAAAGCACTGGGGAAACCAGTTTAATCATTTCATACTAAGGTAAAAATATACCTACCATATGTCCCAACCACTTCATTCCTGGTATCTATCCAAGATTAATGAAATCAGATAAATGAAATCAGATAAATATTTTTACATAGCAATTCATAGCAGCTTTATTAGTAATAGCCAGAAGTAAAAACAGCCCGAATGTCCACCAACAGGTGAATGGATAAACAAACAGTGGTACAGCCATGCAACTGAATACTTCTCAGCAATAAAAAGGAATGAATTATTGATACGTTCAACAAGGTAAGTGAATCTTGAGATAATTATGCTGAGTAAAAAAGGCCAGACAAAAAAGGACGTGCTCTATGATTATGATCCCATTTATATAAAATACTAGAAAATGCTAGAAAAATACTAGAAAATGTAAACTAATCAACAGTCACAGAAAACAGATCAGTGGTTGACTGGGTACAGAGAGGACTGGAAGGGTTACAAGGACGGATTATAAAGGGTCAGAAAGGGCAGAAGGAACCTTGGGGGTGGCAGGTACACTCACTATCTCTATCATGGTGATAAGTTTATGGGTTTATACAAAACTTATTAAATCATACTCTTTAAATATGAACAGTTTATTATGTGTCAATTATACCTCAATAAAGCTATTGTGAAAAACATTGTTATTTACTAAAACACATATTCTTTACTTTGCAACACACCGTAATTTAGAATAAAATATGAACTCTGAAGTAAAAACTTATATTTCTTAACAAATGTTCTACACTCCACTTATCTTCTGATGAGATTGATCTTTAGACAATTCAGATTTAGTGAGTCTGTAGCATATACAGAAAAAACCTCCCTGATTTTGTGGATTTCAATTCCAACAATCTAGGGATTTATTGTATTCTGGGTGTGTGGGCATATAACAGGCTTTTATATTGATCCTACATACATGTATTTTGAATACAGAATAAGGCCTTTGAGAGAGCAACAGAGAACTGGCCCATTTTCTCCAACCACATGAAGGTGAGTATCTGAAACTCATATGCTGGAGAGAGGCTTGTAGCTTTAGCTTAGCAAACCCACTAGCTGACAGAGTAAACAGGCTCTTCCAACAGATTTATCACTATGACCGACATGAAGCTGCCTGGTGGAGTAGAAAGAACGTAAGTGTGGAGTTCAGAGGGAGACCTGGATGCAGGTGCTGCCTCTGCAATTTACTGCCTCACCCCTCAAAGGCAGAGGCTGAGTCCCTACTGATGAACACGGTGCCTGTAAATATTTGCTAACCTGAACCTGTATTTCTTAATAAAGCAATTATTTTTCTCATAAAGACTCTGTTTGGAAGCAGACAGGCTAGGAATGCTAGGGCTAGCTAGCAAATGAAGCCTAGGTAAAGAAGAAGTTGACTTCAATGTTAGATGCAAATTAGCATCATCATAGTTTTCAAAACAAAACAAAAACTCCCAAAGTCCTGGCCCCACCAAACACCAATCAAATCAGTTTTCCAAGGATAAAGCCAACTTAATATTTTTAAAATAATCCCCACGTGATTTTAACACAGTGAAGTTTGAGAATCACTGCCAATCCCTATACACCAAGCCATTTTAGCATCAATTTCAACCTGATCTCCATTATACTAGAATAAGTCTCAGAAATGGACTCTGTATCCCTGAGTTCCTGACTCTAACTGTGCTCTAGACCTCACGTCCTATTGGTAAATGCTCTTTTATTCTTCCCTGCCCCTTTCTGGATGATCATAATGATGTGTTTCCATTCCTAGGATGGCAACTCAATCCTTTGCTTGCTGGTTTGGTTTGGGGTAACATCTCTGAGCCGTACATGACTCAGATGAACTAACTCTGTCATAGTGAGTCAATAGAAGAGGCATCTTCTCAATAATTCTTTGGTACCTTGGATTTGTAAAAATGGTCAATATGCTCCCGTGATAAAAATCTTGCATGTGCTTGAAGACGGTCATCATTTAGATGTCTTTCTACCCTGAGAAACTGCAATACATTGACATTTCTTTATAGATCTATTTTCTTTCCCTTTAATCCTTTGATTTAACTCATTCCATTTTCTCAACAACTGTATCTTTATTGCAAATATCACTCTAAAGGCCTGAAACAACATTTCTATTCTTTACTCATGTTTGTATTCAAAGTCATTTTTAAAAACAATGAACAATGGCAGAAAACATGAATTCTTTGCTTAGGAAAAAGTCTTGTTACTCACATTCCAAATGCAGAAAAAAGGTACTTAACCATTACAAGAACTCATTCTTACAAAAGTACCATATACACAGAGACCACTTCCCTCATCTTTATCAAATATTTTGAGGTTATTCCAGTTAATAACAGTGTCAAGTATTTGTCTAGAATAACAGAACATCCGTATCTCACAACCAACTCCACTATAAGAGATGGAAAAGCAAATTATTATATTTTACCTTTATGGAAGCCCTCTGTAGTGCATTTGCTAATTATTAGTCAATCTGTCTCTTTTTGCTGATGACTACTTGTTAGAATACCGCAGCAGTGCCTTCCGAGGCTGCTGTAATTGAAGGTTTGCAAAGAGCTTCTATTGCTGAGGCACATACTCCAACTTAAGACAGATGTGATCAGCCTTGTTTTTAACAAGGCTGAAATAACTGGAAATCTGTGATTTGGCTAATTGCAGGCTTCCTGAAAGTTTCTTAATACAGGAAAAACTTTGGCCATCCTCTGAAAAATACCTTCCTTAACTCGAACTGCTTGGCAGCCCTGTTCTAAATGCCTCTCCTCTCAAGTTATCACAAACCAGAGAAAGCAATTGCTAGACCATTGAGTAAATAACTGATCTTTAAAAATACTTAGAGGTAAGAAGGAAAGTCAAATCAATCCTTGTGGCAGAAGGTATTAGCTTAGCATTGCTTCTGTGAGAAGTAGACTTTCTGGAGCCAAAGGTTCAAAAATCTGACAGAGAGAACTCACCTTTTAATCTTTTCAGTGCTACATAAATGTGATCAAGATCATATTTCCTCTGGTGCTCATCTCCCCTTATATCCTAACACCAGTGCAAGAAATGGCTTTGGAAGATACACATACTTGCTTCCTTTGATACTGTCCTTTAGATCCAATCAAGAGGGATCCATGCCCTGGATCCAAGCTTTAAAGGTCTCTGCTCTGGTCCCCCTTTGGTTGTATCCCAATCCATGGGGTGAAGAGTCTATGAGGCCAAGGAACATCCCCACTTAATGCCTGTTCCCTCAACCTCTTTCTAGGCCACACTCCATGTACCAAGGACCTCAGACTTCCTGATCTAATATCCTGAGGCTACTCCCAGGGCCTGCATGGGCTCCTCTCTCAGGTTCATCCACCTGATCAGAGGGCAGACCACCAGAGCGTGCACCCTTGGCCTGAGAGCAGTGGTTTGTGGGAACGTACATGGAGCTTAGATATGCAGGTTGCACTGTGCTTGACACATTTCCAGGTGTAGGATGGAGCCCATGGTGAGAAACAAAGGGAGGCAGGGTGTGTGGTGGGGCCACATCTCTGCACTGACATGTTGTATCTAGAAATTCTTAATGCAAATCTGAACTTCCAGTTCTTCATGTAGGATAGAATATATTTTATTTAATGTCTGTTAACTCAATATGTAACTTTAAATATTTAGACACATAGTACATATGGCTCCATTTGTACTCTTGCCCCAGGCCCGGTTTTATGCATCCAATAAAGAAACTAGGAATTATTATTTGCTCAGAATTTTCAAGGTATTCCATGTCAAATTTTAAATGAGAGAAGTGGGTGAAGTTTTGGGAAAGCAACTAATCAATAAAAGATTATAAATATTTATCTAAAAAAACTTTATAAAATACATTTGCCATTTAGTTCTCAGTTATTTTCTATTTTAAAATTCTTTATGTTCGATACACTTACACTATATTTCATGAAATAGATTGGAAAAAGCCTATATATCTGAAAAGTCTGTAAAAGTTTTCTAGAAATATGAGATCTTTTTCTCACTGTCCTTAGAGTGGAATTCTCAACAAAAAATTTTGGCTATATTGTGGTTTAATGTCACATGTCTGACATAATCCTCAATGGTTGATTCAAACGTTGCCTGTCAGGCATCAGTAAATTCATTCATATATTCATTCATTCAATAAATATCTACTATCACCTACTATGTGCCAGCTTCTGGACATACAGAGATGGATAAAACCAGTAGGTAAGATGGCACTCATTTTTAATTGGAGGAAGATGACAAGTAAACAAGTAATTACTATGTTTGATAAATGCTATGAAATTATTGGCAGAACACAAAAGGTACATCAAACCCAATCTTGGAATTCAGGAAGATTTCCCAAAGAGATGTCAGTCAAGCTGAGTGCTGAAATTAGCTAAGTAGTTTATCTGGTAAATGAGACAATTAAAAGTGTCTAATCAGAAGACTTTAAATTCTGTGAGAGAGTAATATTCAGGACAAAGAGACAGAGGGGAACTAATATTTGTTCACTGCCAGGCACTGTGAAATTGCATTACCTGTATTAAACAAATGATCTTCATAATAGTAGGGCACGGAAGGTATTATTAAGCCCATTTTATTGAAAAGAAAACAAAGGGACAGGGAAAAGTTTCTTCCAGTCATGGGACCAGAAAGTGGCATAGCCTCGATTCAAGCTCAATATTTCTTCCATTATGTCAAGGATCACTAAATTGGAAAACCAGATTCAAACAAAGCTTTTGCCTCATTTGTTTCAGCCAGGAAGCTAAGATCTTCTTTAAGAAGAGCAGAGAGGTAAATCAACAAAGTGCACTTTGGTTTTAAATAGATGCCTCTAATGATAGTGTGCCAGAATGTGACCAGAATGGCAGATGGAGGGGCTGAACCTGCAGTTGCCACTTCCATGTTCTTGACAGGGTTTGCTAGGTACTGTTCATATGCTTTATAGCTCGTGGCTCTTTGTCATTCAAGGTCACTCAATGTTTTCATTCCAATTGACCCACTTTATCACCAACCATCAAAGGTAAGCACAAGATGTCTGCTCCTGCTTCTTTGAAAGGCGACATGTTAGAACCCATGTATGTATTGGTTTCTTTATTTATCTATCATCATCTGAATATAAAAACATATTTAGTAATGCAGGTCAAATGATCAAAGAACTCACTTTTTGATTAGAGAAGTGGAATGAGAAGGCCTTTTCGGTGTTGATTTTGTAAGGAAATGTGTTTTCTGGTAACCCTACGCAGGATGAGGCTTATCTATGGCCCAAATGCTGCTTCTCAGAGGCACTCATTATTTCCTTTAGCTCCACAGAAGTAGAGAGTTTTAGGGAGTTATTTATTAATCAAGGTTCACACGTGGAATGGGAATCTGTTTGCAGGAAGAAAGCTTAAAGTTCCTTACTCAATAGCTCTGATTTGGGGGAAGGAGACTGCATTACAAAATTTAATTTTTTTAAAGGTTAATTAACCTGAGTAAGAATATCAATTTACTATAAAAGAAAACTTACAGAAATGTTAATCTAAAAATTGGGGGCTCTATAGTTATTTGTGTGGGAAAATGGGTTTATATTAATACAAAAGCATTATTCTACAAATAGTAATTGAAAAGTCTTAATGCAAAATCCAATATTTAATCTGAAAATAGTGTGACAATTAGCCAACATTAGTTTTTATATCAACTAGAGGTTTATCACACAAATAAAGCAAATAGCCCAAATTGAAAGGCTATCGGCAGGTGGGGGAGAATTTCATACAACTTTAAAGAATTTTAACAACTGCTGTGTGAGTTGTATTGAGGCAAAATATGAAAAGAGCAGGATCCTATATTTTCACAAATGGGCTAAGTTCTCCTTCTGTCAAAATGTCCCATCACTGGTAAACTTATATAATTATTACAATCCAAATTTTATAACCAAGTAAATGCCTCTATGTTCCATTTTGAACTACTTACACCTCTTGGCCTCTCTGCAGACATTTGGTAACACCAGTGACTTTTGTGTCCAGTATTTCCTCCTTAAACGATCTGGTCCCTTTAAAACCAATGCTAGAATTCCTTTATCACACATCATACCCTAAATGAATTATGCCCAGCCAGGTGCAGTAGCTCACACTTGTAATCCCAGTGACTAGGGAGGCTGAAGTGGGAGATCACACGAGGTCAGCAGTTCAAGACCAGCCAGGGCAACATAGTGAGACCCCGTCTCTACAAAAAATAAAAAAAATTAGCCAGGTGTGGTGGCACGTGCCTGTAGTCCTAGCTACTCAGGAGGCTGAAGTGGGAGGATCACTTGAGCCCAGGAGTTTGAGGCTGCAATGAGCTTCAATGACACCACCATACTCCAGCCTCAGGTGACAGAGTGAGATCCTGTCTCTAAAAAAATAAATGGGTGACTGAATCAATGAATTATGTCCACTTAGCTGATACATATTTGAAGAACATGTTCAGGGAATGTAAATCAGTAATAGTCTAAGTAAAACATCATTAGAATGGAAAAAGTAGAATACAACAAAAAAAAATATAAAATACAAAGGAAACTGCATTAAATTTCTATGACTCAGACCCTTTCCAGCCAGGTCAAAAATCCATAGGTCTATCACTCAGGTGACTAGATTATTTAATCCATGCCTACATGGTAAGTGCACACAGTAGGCACTCAATAAATAGTTTTAGAATAAACACAATGCTTTTGGAATTTTTAAGTCAGTTCTACTATTTGGGATTCAATTTGCAATTGTTCTTTAAAAGAGTTGACCAGTACCAAAAGGGGGAAAATAGTTTCAATGCATACTGATTGAGTTGATCCGCTTTTTAAATTCTTTTAACAACCTAAACTTACACAATTTGATTTTCTTGTCATTGTTTTCCCTATACTATCAAAAATGATGCTTTCTCTACTATTTCAAACTCATCATAAAATTGCTAAAAATCTAAAATTCCATTTGCCACATTACTACTAATTTGAATAATGGCTGAATAAAACACAGGAAACGCTGAAGCAGCATTGATTTCTAAAACATTTTGCACTTTCCTCCTCCATCCCTGTAAAGTAAAGCTCGGATGGTACGCGCAATTACACAAGAAAATCAAGAAAGCCATTACATTCAGCATTTTGTCACGATCATTGTTACCATGGCAAAAAGTGGGCTTAGTTTAGCACAGCTGCTACAGGCAAGGTCCGCTGGCCTTTTGTAAAGCTGAGTAACAATATAATACCAAATTCTGTCGCTGGTCACTGTTTTTAACCCAGGACAAGGCTATTGTCCACAGATGCTACTGCCTTCATTAATGATTGGTGCTAATGTCATCTTATTATTGTATTCTTCCTATTGGCCAGTGACCAAGGAAAACAGTTCATCTAGGAAGGTTACCACTTGACCCACCTCCTATTCTAATGGAGAAAATGGGTAGTGTGAAAACTTGGGACTGCAATAACAGAAAAAGGCAAAGTTTCAACAGTAGCAGTGTAAATGACAATAGGGTTGTGCTGGAAATAGCACGAATTTGGGAGTGAGAGAGGGAAATGCAGACCTATGATAATTAGCTGTATGGAATATCATTTTCTCTGAGTATCAGCTTAGTTATCTCTAAAATGGGGATAACAGTAACTTCCTTGCGAGAATTAGCTGAGACAATCTGCAGGCCCAGGCATGTGGTGAGTAATCAATAAAATAGCATTCCCCCCACCACTCCGCCTTTCTTAATCACTGAGATTTCTATGCCTTCAGGAATGTTGACAGTAGCCAGTAGGTAAACTGTTTCCTACTGTTAGAAGGTAAATCATTTTCATTTTTCATGTGATTTGGATACTTTCCTCAGAGAGCTGAGGACAAATTATTTTGAAGTCTGGCAGTAAGCATAAATTTCACATCAAAAGGATAAAAATTCAGTGTCAATATTATAATATATATCACATCTTATTATCCATATTATAAGTGGCACTAATATTATCACTGTACAATGGAAAATGAAGTATATACTAATTTTGACCTTATGCAGGGATTTTTAGTCTTAAAAAATGAAGCAACATTATGAAAGCAGAGAAGTTTAAATTATCTGAAATGAATACATTAATCAAGACCCTATATTCACTAGCAAGAAAGGCTACGAGCATTTTTACCAGCTAAACAAAATATTTTTTCTAATGAGATTTCAGCTGAGTGTCGTTTATCTTAAGAGAAAAATAATGGGACCTTACCTATTCCAGTAGCTCCAGAACTGGTCATGCAGGTAGGCGTGGTGGCTACATTCATCACCAAATGAGGCTTTGCTTTCAATCCAGTGAATTATGTGCCCTTCTACAGCTAAGGGACAAAGCATTACTAATATACAGCAAAGGAAAGGGAAGATTGAAAATTCTGAACTCTACACAGGCCTCTCTATGCTTCACATTAATGTGCAGAAGCTTAGCCCTAACCATCATCTATAAATGTAATTATAAAACAATGCATTGTATATGTTCATTGCAAGGAACATTTATGTTACCATCACATCCCTTTTACTTTTCATATTCCTCAAAGTCCCTTTCCTAGTTCTGAAATTCCTCGTATAACTCGACAAGTGACAAGTCAAGCAGACCAGAATGAGTTTGGCTTTTCAGTAGAATTACATTTAAAAAATGGAAACTTTAGAGAAATAAGTTGAAAATGGTAACCCAAAAATGGCAACTTTAGACAGTATGTTCATTTCTCAAGTATATGTAAAAGTTTATAAGGTATAGAATTCTTTCGAACTTATTATATTTTACTATTTTAAAATAATCTTCTCCAACTATTTTCACCCATTTAGGCACAATTTTATAAAGCTAATCTACTCAGGTAACATTTGCTAATATTAACATACTAACACAAAATGTATAGAAAAAAATACACCCATTTTCTCTATAAACAAATGCATAACACAGTTTAAGAACTTACCAACTGGAACTTGTAAAATAAAGTCTGGTGTTTTGTCATAACCCTTTGCACGGAGCTGATCTTCATCTACAGGAAGAACAAATACTATTACTTGTAACAGTATTCCATTAACAAGATAGCAACATAATTGCTTTTCTTTCCCATATATGTGTAAAAATTACTAATGCAGTCATACATATCTTTCTTATGCTTGCAATGCTGTGTCAGAATAAATGAACTTTCTTAACAAACCTGAAGCACAGATATAAAAACACTTCTTTGTCCCTTCAGCAATTTTATGCCTTTATTATAAACACCATTAATTCAAGCCGTGATGCGCTATCTTTTTTTTTGTAATTGGAGATACTAAAAATAAAGAAATATACTTACTGATTGAAAGAACAGGCTTTCACTACCATGAATATTGCTAATGTTATCAGCCAATATTGACAATTTACAGGAAGGCACAAGCACAGTGGCCTTTATAATTATGAAACAAATGCTCTCAACAAAGCAATTAAGAAAGTTTAGTTTCAATTAGTGAAACTATTCTTACACACGAGAAAGGGACAAGGACAATGAGATCACCACAAAGAATTAATTATCCTGGTTAACTACTTTGGTATGCTATTGCTTTTGGCATTTGCCAGAGTTTTATAATGAACAATATGCAATTCTGAAAAGCAAACAGGCTTTAAGATTTTTTCCCTAAGTCTGTTTGATTTCTTGATCCTCTGTAAACATCAATGATCCATTCAGAAGGAAAAAAAGAAGCTTGATAAAGTTGGAAAAAACTAGCAAGGTGCTTGGTTAAAAAAAAAAAATCCTCTGATATTTTCTAAATGCTGTCCTTGACTTCTAATGGCATTACAATTTGATTTCTGAAATGGGGAGTTCTCCATTAGATTTTGGAGTGACCTGGTCATTCAATTCCAGACATGGCTTTCTGTCTTCACCCAACCTCAACTAATGGCCCAACCAAGTAACAAGGAAGGCTGTGTGGTCTCTTAACACCTACTGGGCTGTTGACATTGTCATGCAGCCCATTCGCCTTCCTGCATCACCTTTGATTAAAATTAATGGCCCATTCCCAGTGTTGGGTAGCTTATTTCCAATCCATTTGTCAGCCCAAGACAGTGGTTTCATGGCCGATGTTCAGAAACTCTCTTTTAGAACGCTCTTGTGTAAATCTTGAAAGGTCAGCATTTTAAATGTAAATAACCTTTTAATGACAAGACACATATTTAAAGTAGACTTTTAAGTTAAATTTTGTTAAAAGTCAATATCCTTAAGCTATCGAGATTTTGAAGGACTGATGCCAGAATTCAGAACAATCTCCCTGTCTTGAAATATAAAAAAAATTTAAGTTAAATGTTGAAATAATGAAATACAAATTAAAGTAGTATGACTTTAAAAACAAGAAAATTTGGAAAGTGGGTTGTAGATGAACAGAACTGGAAAAATTTCTATCCTCTAACTATACTCAGACCACAACAAGACTATTTAATAAAAAAGACATTTATTAAAATCGACTCCAGTGCCTTGAGCTGATGTTTCAGGTAGCTGATGAACAGTTTTAAAGGCTGGGTTGACATTAAAAAAGATAGATTAATATTTTATTAAAACTATCCTAGCTTGATCAACCTTTGTAGATGCTAAAATCTATTTCAGAAAGAAAAATGATTATGTTTCTGATAACAGTGCAAAACAAAATTTCAAAGGTCACCAAGCAATCCAAATGCACACACTAAAATCCCTTTAAAAGGCAGACGCTGCACTCCTGCTCACTGCACCAAAATTACCAACACAATACCTGCAATTTAAACTGCATGACTGCCTTGATGTGAAAATTAAAAAACCCAAACCCCAAAACCTGAACATAAAATATCAAGTGAGGCTAGGGAATCTTTCCATCTTTCTGTGGAGAACTTCAAAGTACAACTGGCTCACTGTGTGCGTGCACTCTCTCTTACACACGCGCGCCACACGCGCGCACACACACACACACACCCCCCTCCCTTCCATTCTCTCTCTCAGTATGAAGTTGACCCAATAGTAGTCATACCCAAAGAGCAGCATCTAGAAGTCTGTGTCACCACCAGTGATACTAGACTTCTATTTTTTATAGTAAAGAGGTTACCTCAAACACCTGAAATATTATGTACGGGGCATCTTCTCCTTTCTTAAATTTACTTACTAAACTCTCACTGCCTTATCGCCCTGTTTCAACCTTCACAATGCTTCTTTCAATCTGGATTTCCTAAGAAAGGAGGAGGTAACAACTTGGCAACCTTCAGAGGAAATGACAGGATAAGTATAGGAACTAGCATTTATGAACAGGTGGCCCTCTTCACCTGCTCTAGGCCCCAGGAGAAGTTTCTAACACTGATCACCCCACTGGGAGATTTTTAAGGTCAGCCCTGTCCATTTGGCCTGATTTTCTAGCTTTTGCATTATGCTCCTTTCTTGGACCCCAGACCTTGAAACATTTCTTTGGATCATTATCCAAACCATTCGTTAGGGTTTAAAATTTGGTTTATATGTCAAGGCTCCAACTGTGGGATCTTGAGGTGATGTACCTTGGTCACAGCCCACACTAATTCCCTTCTGCCTCATTCTGTGTTAGCTACCTTGTACTGTCATGCATGGGCCTGTCTCACACACTGGGCTGGATGCTGTTGCTCTAACAACAGGCATGTTTCCCTTTCATCTTTAAATATCCTATCCATTGCCTGAGTCTCACCATCAAGATATGCCCTATACACATTTAATACTCAAAAAGAATAACTGAATAAAATACAAGTGTATTTTTAAGAATATTTCTGTCTTTTACAAAGGCCATCTAGACTAACAATAATTTTCTTTCCTAATTTAACTCCCCATGCATCAAAAAGGCACAGTGGCACCAAACTAAACTCAAAGATCAAGGTTTTATTTGATAACTTTCACTGTTATCTTTCATCCTTGGTCCCAACTGTCTGTTCTACATTTTCATCTGAGGTTCATTTCAATTGTAAAGAAAAGGACAATATTCCTTTCCTTAACACTCATGGGAAATGTTCCTATGTTTTTCTTTGATGTTTAGTATTTTAAATAATATTGGACTTATCTGCTCCTTAAAATTTTGGTCACATACCCCCACAAAAACCAATCTATGCCGGGTGCTATTGTTGGGCAGTACTTTGGCTATTTTCCTATTTCTTCTATGGCTATTGATCTATTTATATTTTTATCTCTTCTATAGTCAGTTTTGCAATTTATATTTTCCTTGAAAATCACACATTTCAAATAGGTTCTTATAATACTTTGCAAAATTTGAGCCAAGCAGTTACTTATAATTTTTTGAATTTCCCAAGTGGAAACTAGATGTTTAAGTAATCTGCTGTTTTTTTTAAGAAAAAATGATCAAGATTAAGAAAAAGTAAAAATAGTCAGAAGGTATGCAATTTATTCATGTTATAAGAACACTTATAGCCTCTAATATTTTGAAATAAAAATTATTTAAAGAAAGAATAATATTAGTCAGAAAGAAAAAATAAGTAATTGGTAATAATATGCAATAACATTTTTATTTCCAAAATGGTTGGGGATAAATATGAAATCAATCTCTAAATCCTGAAAACCTATTTTATTCAGTGTATATAGCAGACACAAAGTGAGGGTCTTCTGGTTTTAAGTGAATATACCCAATATATTTCATAACTATTAAGCTCTTTAATGTCATTGTTCAATGTACGTTATCAAAATTAATATAAGAATATTAACACTTAAAAGCAAACTTGTTAGCCTCCAGATTCACAAAATGTAAGTTTTTAGATAATCTGAACTAGTTGAGATTACTCGTCCAACATTCCAATTTATGCACCAGAAAAGTGGCCTAGAAAAGTTAAGTGACCAACCAAGGCCTAGACCTCTCAAATAGTTACAGATACAGAGCAGGAGCCCATGTCAGCCAAGTTCCAGTTTGTTCCAGTAGACTGTACACCACTCTTAATTATGCAGATATTCCAATGTGATTATGTGTAACATTTATGAAATGGGGAAAATTCTTATTTTCTCTTGTAAGATCTTGAAGCACAGGAGAGGTAGATGCCATCTGTCATATATTGTTCAGATCAGGTATCATTTAGACAACACCTGCCTGAAAAGAAGAGGAACTAGATATTCTCTTGCATTCTAGCATTTCAATGGTCTTCTCTCCAATTTAACTTAAAAAAATCAACAACCTGAATCCAAAGATAAAACTGATGTTAATTTTTAAAAACAACCCAGGCCTTCATTTATTTTTAAGTTGTCAGGCCCGTCTTTAGAGGGCATTTTTAAAAAAGGAACTACAGATGCGTAAAGAACATTGTGAAAGTTTAATTTCTCTGGCCTTTGAATCACCCTCTTTTCTAAATACCCAGAATATCCAAAGCAATTAAGTACTAATTACACAATTTCTTTTTTTAAAATAAAGGACTGATTTTGAGTCAGAGAACAAAACACATTTGAAACTAGTTAACATATACTTAAGAATCACGGGGGCATCGGGGCTACTAAGAAAAGGTTTGAGGGGCTTTTTGGCGTTTTTTTAAATTAAAAGCTTTAAATTTAAGGAGGATAGTCATTTTCAGAAAGATGACACAAAATTCCAGTTCACAACATCAGAAAATTAAAAATAACATCCTGCCATGTCTTTTATTTATGAATATATCAAGAGTTTTCTAAACTGCTAGATTAAAATATGCTGTAAGATCTTTCTTACACCTAGTGTGCATCTGTACTAAATTGGGGAAAGGCAAAAAGGACATCTATTAATACAAATTAAAATCACAGTATATATTTTTTAGTCTAGCATTTTACTTTTCTGTGTTATTTTTTCCAAAACACTGTCTCAGTTCAATACTTGGAGCTATAACCTTTGTTGTCTATATTTTAATGTTCCCTAGGAGTAAGCTTCATGGCCTTTTCTACACAATTGAAGAAGTTAGCAAGGTTTCAGTAATAGATGTTATTATGATATGTAAACCATGTGCAAAAGTACACAGAGCAGATATACATTTAATAGGGAGACTGATAGCAAAGATAAATGAAATCTTTAGAGAACCCAAAATTTCATTACAGCCATTAGTTTCAACCTCTTTCCCCAAAGCCTCTTATCAAAGCCACTAATAAGGAATACAACTGACTGCTCTGACCTTGTCCTTTGCTTATGTCTTTAGGGGACAATACCAGTGAAAATTGAAGTGCCCTAAAGATAGGAAACAAATGGGAGGTCAGGAAGCTGGGGCAGTGTAGAGAGGCTAGGTGGGCTAGTCCCTGCCAACTAGTGGCTGTGGGGAGACAAGGACATGAGTATCAACCAAAAAAATAAAATTCTTCTATACTTTATACCAAATCACTTTGGTTAATGCCACAAATCAGCATGGTAGGATAAGAAGATATAGCACAAGACAGGTTGTTGGGAGGACACTAGCTGTGATGCAAGGCCTAAGGCCAGGTTTTCAAATAGAACAAGGGGATTTGACAGTCACTAGAGCCCTTTCCTACTGCAAGATGCTGAGGAATGTCTTAATATTAGCCCTCGTCTGCCCTAGTTCCTCAGCTATAGTGACTGATGTCAGACCCTTTTGCAGGGCCAGCTCCATCTGTCCCTGAGCCCATCTCAATGAAGGGAGGCATATTAGCAGTTCTGAGACATAAAAAGGATCTCCTACCCAGATAAATGCGTATGCACATGCCAAGTGCGTGAGCGTGTGTGCACACACAGGACCAAGGAGGCAATCCAGAATAACAGTAACTGGTTTAACCCCTAATGCCCTTTGGTTATGGGGAATAAAGCCCTAAAGTGTAGTTGATTATCTGTAAGGAGAGTGAGATTTTTGACCAAATTAAAGTACCAGATGGTCCTATATACCATCTTGTCTGGCATCATTACCCCACCCTCACAGTGTGATTCTGGTGGATGGTCAGCAGTGTGATCCCCCCAGTCACCTGGCCATAGGGGTAGACACTTCACCCAGACTAGCTGATCAGAGCTCTTTCTGAAATTTGTTATGGGGCAAAAAAGAATCATCAACTTTCCTCTGGAATTATGAACTCTTGAGGATTAAACAAACTAGCAACTGCCAGCGATCATCCATGTTACCTGAGAATGAAGCCAACATAGAAAAAAGCAGAACACAAGAAGGAGAGAAGCGGAGATATTGATGGTATTGTCTTGTCTTATAGATTCTAGACACAACAGAAGTGAATTTCTCTTGTTTGGACTTTCTAGGTGTATATTTGTGTGTGTGTAATCTAGCTTGATTGAATTTCTGTCACTTACAAACAAAATAGTTCCAATAAATCCGTGCCAGGAAAGCAGATATGAACAGACATGAGTTATCTAACCAGGGAAAAAGTAAGATAGTCTCTTACCATGACAATTTCTTCAGAAAGGGGAAAACAGGACCAAAATTCCCTCCGTCCTGCTCCCAATATCATCAAGTTCTGTTACTCTAAAAACTGCCTCTTATTTTTAAGCTTCTGATAGATAGGAGTTTAATGACTGATTTCCTGTAAAATACCCAACCATCTCAGTTCCCTTCAGCCTACATAATCATACGTTTTATTTCTAGTCTCTTATTCTCTACTGCTGACATCTGCACGTACATACAATCTTAGTATTCTAAATCTCGTCTGCTCCTGCTGCCTATTCCTCACCTGAAGTCATAATCCCCTGTTTGTCACATCATAATCACTTCCCCAGCAGAGCACCGTTGCTTCAGGTGGGGAATAAAGCAGCAGGAGCAGATGAACTCTTAGAAACAAAGATCCTAATTTCTTACAGCAAGGGACATCCCTTGCTAAGCCTATTTGGCTTTACAGATTATACCCTCCTGGGGTCCCACAGAGTAATATGGGAATGCTAGAAAAGCACCCATGTAAAATATGCTGGTTTGTCCAAACACTGGGGAGGTTGGTGAGGCAGGGATAAAGCGAATGCCTCTCAGGTGTCACTCAAAATAACTGTTGGCATCTACTAACAGGGTAACATTTACTGCAAAGAATAAAATATCTCCAGAGCCAGGGATTTTTTGCACCAGAGAAAGGCTGTGGAAGTCATAATGAAAGTCCCTCTGAACTGGGGATAAGCCAACACGTGAAGGATGAATGGTTTACCTTCGGTCTCTAGCATAAGCTCTTTCGTATTTTTTCCAACATTGCAAAGTCTTGTTGTCTTCATACTGTCACTATTTTCCTTTCCTCTCTTACATTTTTTTTTGTCCAAAGCTCTCAAAAACCAAAAACCAAACCAAACCAAAAAGAAAAACCAAAGAGAGGCTATAATACAGCAAAACATGGTCTCACTAATCACCTGAGGGATACAAATGAACACATTTCCACTTTCTATTTTGTTAATATTAGCAATGGAGTGGACCCTCAGCAGAGGGAACAAGAGGATCACAATGCTTATTGGTCAATTTAAAGTTGCAGCAGAGTTCTTTGTGCAGCCAAGCCTAGGAGTGGGCAGCAGGTTCTTCATATCTTCCGAGACTTTAAATGCTGATCAATAAATGTTAATTCTAAATTAATTATGCTTGGAAAGAACTAGTGACATGTGGTAAAACTTATCTTAAATTTTCCAGGAAGGCCCCACGTTTGATTCAATTTAACAAACCTTTTTTTTTTTTTTTATCCCTAATGGTGTCTGCCCATAGCAAGTACTTAAGAGAGTGGGTAGCTTTGTACTAATAGAGCTAAGCTAATGAGCTCAACTAGCCATCCTAGAAGTACATGGTGGCAGGAACGTCCTGGTGAGAGACAGCAGATGAATAAATCAAATTCTATCACCATTTCAAGAAAAAATACCTCATGAGGTAGCAGCATTTTCTTCCTTTGTAAAGGGCAGCTATGGATATTTAGTATAATTTATACTTTTCTTTGAAAGGTTTAATAAAAGTAGTATGACAATAGCCTTAAGCATTTGTTTTCACTATCAAGACAATCATGTAAGCACCTACTAAGTGAAATGTACCAGAAAGAGAACTGCATTTTCACTGTCTCACTGAGAGGGACATGCAACACTGTGCGTGGCTATGAGCATCCAGGGGTACCATCCAATTTGGTAACTTATTTGTGGAATAAATAAATAAATATATGAATGAAAAATAGTTTTTAGTTGGAGAAACTAAAGTCATTTGTTCAACTTTGACCTGTCTTAATACAATATACATATTTGTGGAAGTATAAGTTAGATAAGTTTACAAGACAGGATAAACCTGAATGAGTACCTCCAATGATAATGACTCTTCTTTTTTTCTTTGCTATAAAGACTGGTTAAATCTTGTGCCATAGCAACTGCTCAGAACATGGTTATGAAGCAAAGAAATTTAGGAAAGCATTAGGGTTAGAAAAAGGGTGATTTACTTTTATTTTTCCTTTCTATGGGCAAGAGAAGTCAGATAAAATACATATTTTATAAAACTTCAAATAGAGCACAATGTGTGGAAAATTTAGAAAGGGGTAAAAAATTTCCAGGAACATCAGAATTCTTAAATTAGGAACAGTGAATATATAAACAATAAGAATAACTGTCTTTTGAAAGCAGTTCAGAATAGAGGGAGCGGAGAGGGAGAGAGATGAGAGGGAGAGATATTTTACTTCTGCATATCAAAGAATCAAAATAAACATGTTTGCAATGGCTCTGTAACAAAAGTCAAGGTGTACACATGTAAACAAGACAGAATAAGATCAGATTAGTGGTATATTTATATACCAATATTTTTACATAATTGGCTTTAAAATAATGATCTATCAAAATTTACCTAGCGCAGTATTTTAGATCTAATTAATCATTGTGAAGGGGTACTTATAAGGTAAAAGAACAACTCCATAACAGTATTGCACGCAAGGCTTTGAACTTTCATGTTTTAACCATAAATAAATATATGTTAATTCAGTGCTACATTAAAATACTTAAAATACAGACAATACATTAATAACTTTCTTGTATGCTGATGAGGACACTCTTCAAAACAGCACTGATGATGCCTAAACTTCCTATAAATTTTTATAACTCATTTATTTTTAAAGATCAATTAAGTATCATTGTTGGGTATGCTTCCATAAAATTATTACCTTTAGATCTTATGGTACAGAGGAATAGATGGGAAAGGACCCATCAATTTCAATTTTAAGTCCCCTTTCTGCAATTGCATGCAAGTGGCAATGACTCCCTGACCACATTTCTGCATTGCCTTTGTCAGCCACGGTGAATCCAATCTAACACACTCAGTTCAAGTAAGTGAAGGACCTGGGACTAAGGTTAGCTCCATGGCTGTGCTCTTTCCTCTTTCTCCTAGTTGGGGTCTGCCAGTCCTCAGGAAGGAAGCAGAGAAAAGCCAGGCCAGGCAAAGAAATGGGGCAGAGGGCCTGTCCATAGGCACATGGTGCCAAGGGAGTGAGGCCAAGCGGCTCTGAAAATACGGCTGCTTAGCTGGTGGCTTAAAACAAAAATATAGATTTGGTCATGCCATATTGGCCACTATCTAAGTGATCAATGTGATCAGATATTTCATAATACTATCAGAACTCCACAGTTCTGAAACATCTCTCATATTACATCGTAGGTCATTCATTCCAACTGGTTCTGAGCTACCACATATTTTCTTTTTGATTAGATTTTTAAAGGATATTTCTTCCCAACTTACCCTCTTTCCACAGGCTGAACAATTCAATTTTCCTCATATGAAAGAACTTTCTGCTTCTACATACTAAAATTTAATCTAGTAATTTGAGGGCACTTTCCTGACTTACTAACTTTCTTTAACCCTAACTAGAGAATATTTATGATATTTCCTAGCTTCAAATGAAAACAATCTTATAATGCATTTGACTCCATTCTCTAGCTTATTAATAAAAATATTGAACACTAAGATATAGAAAAGATCCTTTGTAGGACTATATTAAAACATCCCTTCCTTACTTGATAAAAGACTATTCATTTCTCTACATTTGACTCTCCTTGGCCAATTCTTTGTCCACTCTGGGACAAAACTTATGTAATCCAATGTTCTTTGATTTTTTTTTTTTTGTCCTAAAAAACATACTATATAGACTTCAATATCTACATAAAACATCTGTATATTAATAAAATGATTGGTATAGAACCTTAACAAATTACCACACCTAAAATGAAGAAGAGGAATTAATTCATTGTGGAGTGCTTTATGGTTTCCATGATCAGTTATTACATGTACGTTCTTTGAGGCTTAATTTCTAATGCTTAAGAGATGTTGAAAGAAATACTAACCTGTAATACACAAATATATGCATACATGTGGGAATTTTAAAAATCATACTAAATCTATGATGACAATTAACATTTAGCATGAAAATAATAAATGCTTAATATTTTGCTTTCAAACAAAAGTACTACTTGATTCCATATATGAGACAAACATACCTAACATGAATTTTTCTAGCTGTTCTCTTTAATATATAAAACATTTTATAAGACAATATTTCTTTTGTTTCTTTTTCTCATAAGGCCTAGATTATGGTTAATATCTCATGACACCAAAAGTAATACTGCAACAGATATTAAAGCATTTTTTCAGCCACTTATTCTATAAAATATTAATTGCGAGCCTGTGCATGTGCTGTATATATAGGGGATTAGGTAACCGAGTTCCTGCTCAGTTCTAAATCAATAAAAGATAACATGCATACCATCAATCATCATTCACTCTTCCTTCAGTACATAACAACTGCAAGTGGAAGATTTTAAAAATATATATTTAAGCAGTCACAGAAACATAACACAAGCTACAGAGCATGTGAACAATACTTACCTAGGAAGGACAGGTTTTTCTCCAGAAGCAAGTCTCTCAGCAGGACCTCGTGCTCATGACCAATGGCACTGAGAAGTTTTAGTTAAAGAGGGTAACACAGGTAGAATTATACCATCAGGCAAATGCTAATACGAGGTCTATACTTTGAGATGAAATGGAGAATTGAGGTAATTAGACCAACCATTTTCACCGTTAGCCCACATCTCCGAGGAATGAGATTTCTACACACATCCCCTCATTTAAATGATTCAATAGAATTTTCTAATTTTTATATGTATTTGGCCATCAAAGATTTGTAAATGGGTGTACTTTAAACTCCTTTTGAAAAGATGGGGAGTCCTATTTTAAGCACATATTAATCTGTGTTAAAAATTCCTCCATTCAATTTAGCATACATTTACTAAGCACTTACTAAGTACAGCAAATACCAACCAGCCTTTGGCCCTCAAAGACCTTCTAATCTTACAGAGTTCTATAAATCTTCTATGAATTCATACTTGTCACCGAGTCAGCATTTAGCAGCTTCTCTGCTTCACTTCCTTTCTACTGCTGGTGATCTTGTATGACTTGGGCAGCCAAGGAAGTGACTTGTTAAGAATATGTGTAATCTGGAGGAAAGACATCTTAGTAGAAAACTTCGGATTTGGGTATGGGTTCAGAAGCTGTTTCAAGACACTATCTTTCACGTTTGTGCATGTGTACAATTATATATATGTATATGAATAGATACACACATGAACATATAAATTTTTTAAGGGCTTACTATGTGGAAGGCACTGTGTTAAGTGTTTTATGTGTGTTATTTTATTCTCACAATTATTATAATCCTTATTTTATAGATGAGGAAACTGAGGCTTAGAAAGAAACTTGCACAAGGTCATAACAGTTAATGTGTGGCAAAGCAGAGAATGAGAATGAGATCTTTGCAAACCTGTTTATAACTTCCACATAGCTTCTCAAAGAGGATTAAAATTACATAATAATTGATGATAGCTAATCTCTCTTAAATGTCAGATATGAAGGCTTCATGCTAAACACTTTGAGATATTATCTTATTTAATATTCACAATCACAGGGGTAGATACTATCACTAGTCCCATTTTTACAGTTAAGGAAACTAGGGTTCAGGAAGGCTAAGGAACTTGCTGAAGGCCCCTCGTTGGTAAATAATGAAATCAGGAGTGGGACTTAGAAGTCTGGTCTATTTTCCCAGAAGTGTTTTCCTATTCTGGTACTTTAATTTGGTCAAAAGCACTTGGTAATAATTATCTGAATTATTATTTTCATTCTCCATTTCACTGATAATGTCAACCTGGTCACTTCACTCCCTGGCTTACCAAAAACTCTCATTCTGATCATGTACTGTGAGAGTTCAACTTAAATAAAACTTATATATTATTTGTTTAAAAAATTCCTAGGTAATTATCCTGTCCTTTATCCACACATACAGGTGAGTATAGTTTAAATCTTACAATTCAAGAGATGTGGCCATTTATATCCACCAGCAAAACAAGCCCTATGTCATCATGACTGCCTTTTCCTCCTCTTGCCCACCCTCTGCCCCAATGCACGTGGCGCTGCTTATTTAATTTCTACTTGGAAACAAAATAAAGGAAACAAGTTTTTAAATCACAAAATTTCACACATTTTCAGAGTCCACTGAAGACATTTGATGAATAACTCTCAATGGTCTCTCATTACTAGGGGCATCCCACATTTTAGAACTAAATTATTTACTTCTACTCCACATAAATGTGCTCTCATCTTTATTGTTGTAAATTATTTACATCTAAAATGTTGAATCATGAAATTGAGGTTACTGATGGTACAGAAATGAAACCCACAGCATTTGAAGCTTCCTGCATCATTATCTTTCCCTGCTTCACTGTTTATGACTTTGTCTAATAGCTGTGTCCTGGAGTCACACTTTGGAAAGTTGAGGTGGCTATTTTCTCACATTTTCTCTTGGTGAATATGAGCTATGGTAGGAAAGGTGTGGGTAGACATGGCTTTGTAGGAATAAAATATGGTAGACACCAAAAGAAAGAGAAAGCACGTTGACAATGTATACACTGTTTGTTAACTGTGCTTTTTGAGGTGTCTTAA
The DNA here is from genome assembly GCF_041146395.1 of Eulemur rufifrons. Lineage (NCBI taxonomy): Eukaryota > Metazoa > Chordata > Mammalia > Primates > Lemuridae > Eulemur > Eulemur rufifrons. Next base: position 53,935,828 of record NC_090984.1, read on the forward strand.
TAGTAAATGACCAATTTATTTTATTCTACTTACACAAATGTCTACATGTAATATTTTCATAATGGAGTAAAAAGATGTTTGCACCTATTCTATTTACCAAATATGTGTATTCTTTCTTACAAAATGTTGTAATTTACTGAGAGTAGGCAGTGTAAATATTACCAAATTATCAGAACAACACATAAACAGCATTTTCACTCACACAAAAAACAATAATTTTTATTCAGTATGGAATAAAATAATTCCTGTTGATCAGTCTAGGAAACATCTATGAAATGTATTTACATTATATGAAACTGTTACTACCTTCAATATAAAGATGAAACTAGTATCTCTATAAACTTCCCAGCCTGTTTTATTTTGCATGGTAAAAGGAATCAATAATTTGAAATTTTGGAAAGATATACTTCTTGATTATGCTTTGTTTGATATAAACATATACAGAATGCAAGGTCTAGAAAATAAAGCTTATAAAAACAGTGATTTTACTGGCAATAGACATAATGGAACCACAAAATTATAATCCAGTCAGTAAATATAATTTACAGACATACATCATTATCTTTATCAATAGAAATCATGCACTACCTTAAATTCTACTGGCAATAACACAGCCAAAAAAGGAAAGTGAATGATGGCAAAAATGTAAGGAAAATACTCCAAACAGAATTTATAATGCTCTATAAGCAGAAACACTCTTAGACTTTATCTATAATAATACCTATTATTGATGTATGGCAGTGACCATGGGCAAAACTTGTAAATAACCTCACAAGCCATTTTCTTCGCCAGCAATACAGCAATCTAGTTTCCCGTAAGCATCTCAACTATTACTGAAAAATAGCCTCCTGGCATTTACAAAGCAGTTGACTTCATACTTTAGTCCATGCATATATAATTAGATAGTTATATTTAAAATCAATATGCAATCCTTCAAAAGACATTATGCTTTTAAAACCTTAACTTTAAATTGATTTTTAACTATTTTATGTGCTTTAAAATTAACATGTAATTCAACCCCAGATACTCTGAGACGGTGTTAGTTGTTATATGAATGTGCTAAACTTTTATCAGTGTAGCAACATGAGGTTGGCACTCTTACAATTTCTAACACTATCATTAATTTTATTCTGAAAATAGGATAATTTCACTTTGGTTTAATAAAAAAGCAAGCTTGTGAAATGCTGTGTTTTTATTAATTTAAGTGAGACTGGAGGCATAGACTTGGAGAATAAATACATACAGAGCTATATCTTAGATATTGAATATTCTTGCAAGAAGGCTCTGTTAAAAGATTATTTATCAAAGGTTAACTTTATTTATCAAAGAGTGATTTTTCTTATCAAAAATTTTATTGACTCTAAACCTTTTTGAGACAAGATAGAATGTAAACACATACACCCACACATTTCATTTGAGTAGCAAGAGTTTCCAGCAAAAACCCTCCTGACTGGTAATCACTGAGTCACAACTGGTCACAGTGCTATCCATGCTAGCAAAACCTACACTAGGAAGGGCCTGTTTATATTATTAAGAAGTGTAAGACTCATGGACTCAGAAAATATTTTCATTAAAAAAATCACTAATTATTTAACATTTAAACAGCATTTTTAGCAAAGGACCATCAAAATTCTCACTGTTGCCACAACCCTACTAAATTTATTGATTAATAACGTCCTGCTTCATAAAGTATTCACTGTCCACCCAATCCTGTTTCAAGAAGTAAACATTAACTCTTTAGTTATCTCAATGTCTTTAAGGAAAAATGACTGGGCTTCTGTTTTCACAGCCTTAAATTCAGTCCAGAGGGAAAAATTACCTTGATTTCTCTAAAAATGTTTATTAGGAATCCAAATGACAGCTCAGATGTAATCAGCTTGTAAGCAACAAGAATCTACTGCCCTTTAAAATATGATGGTCTCTGGCGGTAATTTAATCATAGCATCCTTTAACTCTAGGCTCAACATTTAGTAAAGTCAACTGAATTTGGCTCATTTTAAATGGAAATCTGTTATATTTTTTACAAATTTTCATTGGAATTGTTAGATACATTGCAAGACACTATGTTACCTGCCTAATGACTCTGTACCTTTAAATTCATTGAAAACCAAGCAATTTGAAATAAGCACGTGAATGTGCAACTGCTGAACTGACATCTTCCTGTGGTCTATCTGATTTTTCTTAAGCTGTAGAAAAGAATGGTCTGTAGTGACCCTCCAGCTGATTGAATGTAAAATAGAAGAGTATGAAATGTGTTTTGTGAAGCAGAACTTTATGTCAGGTTAAAGCTAGACACATCTCCACTGAGTCTAAGCTCGTCAATTGTGCACCTAAAATTTTATGGGAAAGGATACTGCTTGATGCAGTCCACCAGTGGTCCATAACAGCAGTCATTCACAATGCACTGCAGACAAATAAGAGACAGGGTACAGGGTGGGGTGGCTACAAAAACTATTACAGTAAACACTATACCCTAAAAGCAATAATTACTCTCCTCCCCCACCCCACCCCCACCCCCCAAAAAAGAAAGCTATCAAAAGGCTGTTCAGATTTAATCATAGAAAACAAAAATTGCATGCTTTTTATTCACTATAAAAGCAAGCTATTAAAAAGTGAAATGCTCTTCTCGCAAATATTGCATTGCCATTTATGGTGCACCCTGACCTCAGTGATAGTTTATGATGACAGTAATTAAATGAGGTTTAAAATCCTTTACTCTGCTAGGCAGATAACAGCATTGCCACTGAAAATAGACAGCTGTGATTAATACCTGATAGACCTGATTTGCTAGAACTCCATCTGGAATCTGAGAAGGGTCCCGTAGCATACTATTTATAACAGACTTGGAGGCTGCAGAAGAAAAGAGATGAACTGTTAGCAGATAATCAACCTACTTTTAATGCAACATGAGAAGTGATATATACCTTACATATACACAAAACATGAAAATGAAAACATTACTGATACTAATCCCTTCTTCCTTTTTTTAATCAAAGGGAAGCTTTTAATTAGACTATTTTGTCAAATTTGTAAGCAACATTGCCAGATTTGACGATGACCTAATTTTTCCAAGGTAAATTAACAAGTACAGACCTAAAGCATATGTCTATTTGCAGAAAAGTCAGCTTTGGTAGAGACCACGTAGGGGAAAAAAACCAACAATAAAAAAGGAAAATATTAACCTTTTTCATGTAAGTATTTTATAACTAAGCATATATATAGAGAGAGAGAGCTTAGCAAAAGCAAATCAGATTCAAAGACTTCAATGATGTCAATAAAAATAACTTTCAGCCAAGAAAACATCTCCGAATTCTGAATCTTTGCAAAATAATTCTCAACTGCCATAAAATGTTATGTCCATTTCACAGGTGAAAATAGTAGGGAAAACTGACAATTGAGAGAATCTTAAAATAAGGAAAACATATAGACATATACACAAACACTCACAAAAATTTTCCACCCAAAATATGCCTCATCAACTTGCAAATTAAGCTGAACCCCCAGGGGACTGCTATAGCATTAAAGGAGTCATCTAATGAAGGACATTGTATCAGGTGCCAACCTTTGAAAAGCAAGGTAGGGGACCCTCACCTTGCTGCTCACTAGGCATGTGTCAGCCAACGTAGCCAGAATTCCTCTTAATGCCCAGGGGGAAGGCAGGTCTCTAGACTGAAGCTAAGTCAAGTGTTGGTTAGGAATCAATTTTTTCAAGTCCTCCAATGGAATCATTTCCAAGTATTAGCAAAATGACCCATGGTCTTGTCCACACAAGCACAAACTAAAATGCATATTGGATAATTTATCTAGTTAATAAAATAAACACAGACCTCAGAATCAACTTCTGAGATAATTTTTGATCTTTTTGTTTCTTTTAGATTATGTTCTTCATCAAGTTCAGTACCATAAGAACAGTGACAGATACGACAAACCTTAGTAAACGCTGTGGAAAGAAATAATAAAATTATATCTTATTCACTTAAGCATAGTATTGAGTCCACAAATAAAAAAAGGAAGCACAATTATCTTAATTACTGCCTATTTTTAGTCACATAACTGCATGTTTATAGCAACATTTACGTACTTAATAGTGATTTGTAAACATGTGTTTGCAGTGCATGTGGAGAGGACATATGGAATCCCAAAAAGAGCATCACTCCAGCTATCCTATCCAGCCCTATCTCTATGACTAGCTCTACAACTCGGGCAAGTTACACGTAGCCTCCCAAGTTCAATGTCTTCATCTGCTAAAAGTGACAGCATTATTTGAGCCAACTACCTTAAAGGGTTCTTGTGTGAGTCTCCAGAGAAAACAGCTATGACAGCATTTTGTTAAGTCTAAGTAATAGTAAAAACTAAATCAGACTTAGGCATTTACTTCATATAAACTTAGGTTGGGCAATTATTTCTGAAAGAAACTACCACTGATAAGTGCTACCAATATTGGAAATATGAAACTGCAAATCATCTTATTAAAAAAACAGATTATTGCAGCAAGAATATTAAATAGGTAATAATGTGCCCAGTCAACTCAGTTTTCCAACCTAATTCTAAGGCCTTGCCAGTTGGAGGAGACCAAAGCAGTTGTTCATACATTTGGTCACCTTCTCTGAGGGTACTCTCTCAGGTCTGCCATGCAAGTCACCAGATGGTAATGGCAGACAAATTCTTTTATGTTGCCCATAATGCTAGCAGAGTCTCAAAGAAATGGCATTACCTTTGTACGTATCTGGTCATGGCTAAAATGTTATACTGCTAACTCTCATCCCATGTGAGGAAAAGATAATTAATATATAAATGGTGTGACCAAAAGTATGACCAAAAGTGTGACCAGTGTGACCAAAAATGCTATCCTATGAAAAATTACTAACTTCATACCAAACTATATACAAACTCATTGCTAAAATCATAAAATAAAGGCTCTTTTTAAAAAAGAAAAGGGACAATACTTCAGGACTTAAAAAAAGTAGGTCATTTATTTTGAGGGAAGAAAGGGAAATATTAAAAGAAAACAAAGTGATGACATAATTTTCCTTACAATATAAATTTTAGAACAATGTTCTTATCAGGATTAAGAATCACAGCCAATACACTTTTTTAAAAAAATAGTTTGAATATGTTGAATAGAACACTATTCAAATCAAAGAAAACTTGCCAGAGGAAGTCAGTTGCTTTAAATGGAATAGTAAAAACCATATATTGAGTCCACATTCATTTTAAACTCAACAAGTGTCTTTTCTTGCAACCTGCCATTTTTTAGAGTGGGAGAGAGAGCTTGCAGGGGAAGTCACAGCCTCTGTTGCAGACCGAGGACGTGCCTGCCATCCACACGTAGCTCTTTCCACTCACCCAAGCCAGAGAGTGTAAACCTACTTTTACACACATATTCTGAAGTGTAAGCACTGCCATCTCAAAGGGATGAACAATAACATCAACCGGATAAGTAAAGGCAACTGGACAATCTTGGAATGGGCAGGGATAAGAGGCCCCAAGGAAGCCTGTGACTTTTATGGAAGCTGTTCCGATGCCAGCTCTGGCCAGTGTGCATCCAGCTTTTCTGATCACCTGTGGACAGGAGTCCTGTTCTCCCTAACCTTTGCAGGAGGCATCCATTCTTTTGATTTCATGGTTTACCCCTGCTACTGCTTCAACTGACAGGATTTCTCATTCTACCAAATACGTACACAGCAAGAGTACATAAGTCACTTGGAGCTAGACTCACAAGAATAGGAGAGAACTGGTATCAGTTAAAGCATGCTACAGAAGACAGGCAATAGGCAATGCCTGGAATAAGGCATGATGCCTAAGATTATGATCTTTTCATTGTGAAATATTTCTAACATAAAGAACTCAAGAACTTAATATAATAAACATCGATGCACCAACCATCCTGATTTAACTTCTAAATCTGCAATAAATTTACTTCAAATAGTCTAATATTAATTTGTGTAAACTTTTTTTTTATCAGTCTTGCTAGAGATTGGTTTTACTGGTATTTTCAAGAAACCAAATTTTGGCTTTGTCAATCCTCTCTGTTGCCTCATTTCTTTTAATTTCATTTAATTTATCCTTTCTTATCATTTCCTGCTTTTTACTTTGATTCTGCTATATTATTCTTTTACTAACTTACTAGCTTTATATAATTCATTTTCAATCTTCTGTTTAAAAATATACTTTTCAAGGCTATAATTTTTCCTCTAAATTCTTCTTTAGCTACCTGTCACAGTTTTGTCACTTATTTATAAATATTTTGTAGTTTCCGTTAGTATTTCATCTTTGATCTATAAATTATCTTTGCTATTTCTAATTTTCTAATTGATGCTTATATCAATATGGGGTGTTTGTTTTACTTTCTTTGTGTTTTTATAAGGGATCAATTTTTATAAATGTTTTATTTATCTTTAAAAAATTGAAGTTCCTATTTTTGAGGTACAGAGTTCAGGTATGTCTTGTAGGTAAAGATTTTTTAATTGTATTATCCAAATCTTGTATATCCTTATTAATTTTTTTCTAAACTAGATATGAAGTAATCTAAAGGAGTACTTGGGAGGATGAGAAAAAATAGATAAGACGTAATCATCTACTACTAATGTGGATTTGTCAATTTCCCCTAATAATTTTGCCAATGCTTACTTTCTATATTTGGAGGCTATACTGTTAGGTGCATATACTCCTGTTATTATAATATATATAGACTTCTTGGTAATTATGTCTTTTGGTAATTAAGTCATGACTTTATCTCTAAAAAAGTTTTTGTCTTAAATTTAATGTTATCTAGCAGTAATACTGCTGTGCCACTTTCTTTTTGATAAGATCTGCCTCATATTATCTAGTGCTCCCATTTCTTTACTTTGAACTTTATTGTGTCATGTCTTAGGTGTGATTCCCATAAATATTAATAATACTCATTACTCTGTACCTAAGTGTGGCTATTTTTATTTAGCCTGCTTGTGATTAGCTACATTTCATAAACCTAAGAATATATGCCCTTAATCAATTTGAAAAATTCTGAGTCATATAGTGTTGACTTCTACTCTCCTCTGAAACTCTTCTATTAGACATCTGTTAGAGGATCTTATTCTATCCCCTATGTCTCCTACGCTTATAAAATGTTGAAATTTCTCCTCTCTTCATCCCTGTGTTTTATTATAGGTGCTTTCTGCAGATTCACCCTAGAATTCACTAATTTTTGTTTTAATCTAATTCTTCTCATTTTCTTCTAATCTTTTTGTCTAACATAATAATTCACTCATATAATGAGCTTTTCAATGACTATTATTCCATTTCTAGATTTCACTTTTTTCAAATCAATCTGCTCTTTTTTAACACTATTCGGTTCCTTTATCTAGTCATAGTTTTCCTTTTTATTTATTCAGTTAATGTATATACATAATTTTAAGATTTATTTTGTTTTTATACTTTGTCTTATAGATTTAATTTACAGTGTCTTCATTGCCTCATCTCCAGTCCATGGTATGCTATTTCTCTCTCTCTCTCTCTCTCTCTCTTTTTCTGTCTCTCTTTCTCTACCTGCCTATCGTTCCCATGGTAGTTGGTTTCCTCCATTGGTTTATAAATTTTTACTGGGAGCTTATTTTCAGCAAGAATTGCTTGACCTGTACTGTGGAAGTAACCATGACAGTATAGTTTCATGTTTACTTTTGCAAAGACTACTTTTATTGTTAATATCTTAGTTTGGCTTTTCTGCAGTAAACATGAGTGTAAATTTGGACCCAAACTCACAAATAGTGCTGACCTGTTTCTAATTTCTCTTTCTTCTCCTACTACTCCACAACCCAAGACCATATACAGTAAGCAAGCTTCCTTGCCATTTTCCTAGTCCTGTTTCATGGTTTGAGCTATAAGTGGAGGCTCAATTCCAGGTCCTGGTTGCACATTTCTTCCTCCTGGGAGTTCAAAACTCAAGTCAAGTCCCTCATGTCTGTATCTAAAGCTAACAATCTCTGTTTACCACTCTGGATACACGTTCTTTCTCCATTTCTGACACTCCCCATCACTCACCATCTCCCCATTCCCTGCTCTCACCTGTGGAAAAACTATCCTCCATGAAACTAGTCCTTGGTGTCAAAACGTTTGGGGACCACTGCTCTAACTAGCACACAATCATTGAAGAAATAACTTAAACCAGAGTCATCAAATATAAAGTATTATGTAAGGACAAGAGGAAGATGTTTCCAAAACACAAGTATTCACATGATCGGAATTTTGTCTCAGGCAACTGGCAGCTGTTATACACCATCAACTCTCATCCAACAAACATACATTCAAACAAGTATTTATTAAGCGCCTGGCTAATGTCATAAACACACTTAATTCCTCCCCAACCCCCCAGCCCCCACATCCTCCAAAGCTGGAATGTTTTCTGGCATCTTTCCTTTGGCCAAAACTTCAAAGGCCAGTTCAGTTCTTACCTCTTCCACTAAAGCCTTCCCTCATTTTTCCAACCCACTTGCCTTCCTCTCCCTCATATTGTGGAGTGGAGAGAACTAATATTTTCTACCAATCATTTGGCACTTGATTAAATATTACTTTGTAATCAGATGACAAGAGGCTGATCAGGATGCTAAAATTTTAAACCATGCCACATTTTTTAAAAAAAATCTAAAGGGAAAAGGAATGTTAGCACAGTATAGAGGAAAAAAGATATTATACTTCCTCAATATTGTCTTTAAATATCTGGGAGCTTTTACATGGAACGAGATTTAGGTTCATGGTGTGGTCGCCCCCAAGAAGATAAGAAAGAAATCTCACAAGTTTTTGTTGGCTGTGAAGCTACAAGGTTTCAGATTTCAAGCTCAGCTTTATGTAGCCCTATATTTGGTCTACACAGATGTTTCTTAACCTTTTTTCCCATATGGCCCACCTCAGGAGACTTTTTAGACATTTTTTTCTTAATTGCTCCCCCCATGAAATTTTAATGCCACAGATATGATGTATATATCTGCTTATGCAATATCACTCTCTTTGAGAATGTGGGGTTCACATGGAGGACTGAGAAACTCTTTGCGTCAGGGTATTTGGCAAGCTGCTTAAAAGCAGAAATATTTCTCTGTTATTACTCCAAAGTTGCCCTGCACAAGATAGCTACTCAATAAATTGCTGAATGAATTAATTAATGAACAAACTGTCAAATGAAAGAGAAGCCTACTCAAAATCCAAGCCCTGCCTATATTCCCTACTATTACAGCAATTTTTAGGAAGCCAAATGGATTTGACTTACTTTGAGCTTTTCTCATTACGGATGAGTTTTTTAAAATTGTTTTCAGGA
>NC_090984.1:53952613-53962613 GCF_041146395.1 Eulemur rufifrons
CTAGATAGAGGTGGAACGCATTTCACTAACTGAAGTATCCCAAGAATGGAAAAATAAACACCACATGTACTCACCATCAAATTGGTTTTAACTGATCAACACCTAAGTGTGCATATAGGAATAACATTAATCAGGTGTCGGGCAGATGGGAGGCGGGGGAGGGGATGGGTGTATATATACATAATGAGTGTGATGCGCACTGTCTGGGGGATGGACATGCTTGAAGCTCTGACTCAGAGGTGGGGGGGGCAAGGGAAATATATGTAACCTAAACTTTTGTACTCCCATAATATGCTGAAATAAAAAAAAAGTATGCTACAAATTTAATGACTAAATCTAAATAAAAGTTGTCTAGTGGGTTATAACCCAAATTATAAGGTAAATAAATAGAAATTCATATATATATAAATGATAAATAAACAGGGAGAAGAGACAAAACTTCCTTACAGAAGAAATCCAAATAATATATCTTGGTACTTCACCCTCCAGGAGGCAGAGTTTCATCACCCTCCTCAATTTGAATGTGGGCTAAATTTAGTGACTTGCTTCCAAAGAATAGAGTAAAAACAGAGATAAATAGTAACTTTATGGTGGAGAAATCTGGCAAACACTACCTTAAACAACAGATTAAGGTTAACATAACCAGTGATGAATCATGTTTATATCATACATCCCTTTATATGATATGATGATAGGGAACCTCACTTCTTTCCCCAAACTTATAACCCCAGCCTAGTCAGGAGAAAAACACTAGACAAACTCAAAACTGAAAGTGCTATACTTAATACCTAACCTATATTCCTCAAGAACATCATGATCATAAAAAATAAGAAAAGACTGTTGTCATACACTAGAGGAGACTTAGGAAACATGAAAACTAAATGAAACATGGCACCCTGGATTGAATGCTGGAACAGAAAAAGACCATTAATGTTAAAGGCCATTTAATAGAAAAATTGGTAAAATTCGAATGATGTCTGGAGTACGATTAGTAGCAAGGTACCAATGAGGGTTTCTTAGTGTGGATAGATGTATCACAGTAATATAAGATGATAACATTAGGGATCACTAAAACTGAGTGATCTATTTAAGCAGAACTCTCTGTACTACTTTGCAACTTTTATGTGATTCTAAAATTATTCCAAAATAAAAATTTTATTTAAAAAAAGTTAAATCTTTCTAGTAGACTTAGGGGCCCCCAGAAGTGACCTCATGACAAATTTAACCCTTTCATTATCACCAAAACAACCCCCTGTTGCTTTCCAGAGTGTTGGTTATAAGAATTTCTGAAGTATACAATATAATTATGAGTAATTGTAATGGGGAAAAAAAGGTAAATTTCCATAGTGCATACACAGGTAGACCTACACATACACTGTTGTTCTATTATTACAATACATTAGGAAAAAAATTTCAGGAAATTGAGACCAGCTTTCTTTCTGTGCAGTTTTGATAAGACGATAATTAATTTTTCCCTATACAGAGCATCATAAAAAAGCATTTCAAGAGATTTCAGAAAAGGATCTTCAAAATTATCAGAAAATTCAAATTTCAAGTATACCCAAAGAGTATGAAGGGTAAATTAATTCCTTCGTGTACTTCACGTAACTATTTGTTAGAATATTATTGCCTATTGCTACAAAAATTACTATCATTGAGTGCCTCCTATGGGCCAAGCACCATGCTAGGCAATTTACAAAATCATCTTTAATATTTATAACACTGAAAGGGAGATGTTGTTATTTAATTTTAAAGAAAAACAAACTATGGCTCCCAAAGACGTTACCCAAGGCAGCTAGTATAGGAGCAACCTGGGATTCCAACTCAACATATTGTGGAAATATGCACAAATTGTAATAGATGAGATTTAGGTAAAAAGAAGAAAAACTTTTATGACACTAAGAGAAGTTAACCACATGAGCAATATCTAAACCACGCTGTTAATTTACATTCATTAAATAATGGAAAGAGGAAGAATCTGAAATCAGAAAACACAGGTTCCTCCACTTACTCATCGCTTGTTTGTTTGTTTATTTGTGCATTCAGCTATGTAACAAGGGTAAGGAGGGGAGCAAGTAGGCTTGGGTGATCCAAATTCAAGTCCTAGTCTTGCCCCTTCTAACTGTATGACTAGGCTAGTCACTTAGCCTGAGCTTCAATTTACCTCATTTGTAAAACTACAAAAATAACATTTGCCTTAACTGTGTCAAAGCGTTGTTGTTTGGGTCAAATAAAATATATCAAAACTTTTTATAAACTAGAAAGCTCTACGTTTTACATGCTAACTATAAAATTTCTTAACATCCTCTCAATCCTAGAGACACAAGGAAATAGTAGGTACAAAATAAACAAAATATTTACTTCAAGTCAACAAATATTTATGGATGTGGATCCAGGCAATGAACCAAGACAAGGAGCATTGAGCCCACCAAAAATTAGTCCTGTATTAATTATATAAAATGTCTTGTTTGACTGAAAAACAAAAATGAGAAATTGGAGGTTAGGTGGCTTAGTGAAGACAACAAAACATTCAACTACACACAGTTTTAGCAAAAATGAGTTTGCTAATTCCCATTAAAATACGAATGTTAGCTTGTACATGATGATATCACAGATCAACTAAAAACCAAAAGGCCAAGACATGGGTCCTGAATGAAGAAAAAATTATCTACTGAAAGTGTATTTTACATTCTTACAAAGACAACAGCTCATAGTCTACATATTTTTATCTGGTTAATGGAAAAATACTATTCATTTTTCCAAAAATGTTGTTTATCAAGCCTCTCAAACAAAATGTTTACTATGAAAAAAAGAGTTATAAAGTGAAGCAGGAAAGAAAAACTTACAATGATCTCATTGTTAAATATATCAGCATCCTCTCATGAATCAGGAGAAAGTGGAATTCCTAAATTCTCAAACCGTGACGTAATATTGGTTTTATTGATTCTCTGAACAATTTGTGGGAGTACCCAATCATTATTTTGACAGTTTTATCATAAAGTAATAGACTTCCTTTTAGATAATTGCAGTTACCACATTCAATTTCAACCTTCCATAGGATTTTTTCCCAGATACAGCTTTATTGTCAGTCCTAGATCACATTACTTCTTTTTTTTATAGCTATACACACAAAGCATTTTAGGCATTACACCTAATTATGTCAGCACAATAACAATTTAAGAGCTCATCATTAAGAAGTAAAGGTTAAGCACTTATATGTTAAGATGCCCTTTTTACAATGATATAGTGCCATATGACATAAGTAAATGAATTACACCAGCAGTTACAAATCTCTTGGAGATATTCCCCCCCAAAAAGACACTTTTTGGGGTAAATGGGGAAATCTGATGAGTTTGTACCAGGCAATAACATTCGTTACCTACAGTATTGACTTACAAGCTTTCGGACTCATGAACTATCATAATTATTTGCCACACAAGTTTCACAACACAAAATTGTATTACAAAATATGTTTTTCCGTAGGGAGCCAGTTTAGCATACTGTTATGAGCATGGGCTCTGGAATCATATTGTCACTACTTACTGTGTGACCTGGGGCAAATCATTTAAGCTCTCAGTGCCCTGGTTGCCTCATCTGTAAAAGGGGATAATAATACTATTTGCCTCATAAAGTTGTGTTGAGGAGTAAATGTCCAAATCAGTAAAGCAATTAGAAAGTTCCTGGTAGATAATATATGCTAAGTATCAGATATTATTATTATTGCTGATTTGAATTGTCTTAAGTAGCTAATAACCAAATAAGGACATGAGGAAGCATCAGCCAGCACATGGGGTGGCAGAAACACAATGGGAACCAAGAACTGAGCTACTCATGGAATGGGGTACCCTAACTGCAGAAGAAAAAGAAAATTAGGAGTTCAGAAGTACTTTGCAGAAAGAATGAATTAGGCTGAAAGGAAATCTAAACGCTAAGGTCAAAATTGGTATCCAAGGCTGAAAACCAAATGGGAGGAAAAAAGCATAGCATTCAATAGAGATCTACACAATAGGCAAAACATAATTAAGAACTGTTCTGACAATCTTCTAGTCTCTGACGGGTGTATAAGTATAGGGAGTGGAGGGAACAAGTGTTTGCAAGGATGGGATACAGAATGGGACCAGTGGACTGCAGAAGGGAGCAACTGCAGAGGTTAGGTTTAGTGGCAATTCAACTCAGCTGTCAACCCCTCTGAAAACACCAGCCACCATATTTCTCAATCTAGTGCATTTCATCAGTGATCCTTCTCTCACTGATGAAAGAATTACTGGAAAGAATTACTGGATTTTTCTATCCCATAATTTCCATATTCCACTCGATAATTAAAAACTGTCAAGAAAAAGACTTGGTGTCTTAATAGGCTCAGGCAAACATTCTATGCCCTAGTCAAGTCACCTGATTTAAAAAAACAAAAAGTAAAATAAGAAGGGCTCTTTAATTAAAAACAGTGAGGATACACTATAATTTGGCATCCAAAGTAACTACTTCCTTTAAGATAAACCAAAAGCACCTCTATTAAGTGATTGTATTTCTAAAGGAGAAAAACAAATCAGAATGGTTCTGCAATGAATATTTTGGAATGACCAAAAATAACAATAATCAATATCCCATACCAAGCCAAAAAATAAGAAACATAAACAGAGGGTTTTTCTTATGTATCAATCTATATAAACAAAAGTTTTAAAGTTCTAAGAAAATTCTGTATTGTAAATTTGTAAAATCACCTTCCTTAAAGGGAAAAAAATTACATAAAATCAAGACTGTACCAGAAAATTTAGCATACATAAGCTCCATACACATATGAACCATTTTTTACTTCCAGATTCTTCTTGAGACAAAAGCTCCAGTGGGGGTGGGAGAGATTATTTCTATCCAAATCGAGTAACACGTCATCAGTCTTTGATTCCACATCTCTTTGGGTTGTGGATTAATCCTGCAATCTTTTTGGTCTTTCTTCAATTAACCTTTTACCATCACCTTCCTCTACCTTGACAACATGTTCACTTATTATATATTGAAATTTTCTTCACAAGTTGTTGAGAAAAGCATAAGGGATGGAATATTAATCAGTAAAGTTTTCTATAGTTAGCAGGATCCATAAAAAGTTCAGTGAGATATCAACATTAATAGCCAATAGAGATTATTTTTTAATTTCAAGTAACCATGCTGTGTGGTACCCACAATCATGGGCAATATAGAAAGTTCATTAAATGCCACTGACTACATTGTATATAAAGCATAGTGGAAATCTAATTTCCAATTCTGAGCTTCTTGAATGACTAAAACTTTCAATATAATCATTATCATTAACATCTATCACACAGTGAATGTGCTTCTATACTTCTTTTTCAAATTAGTGAAAATATTAATAAGTCATTTTCTCATTCTACCAGTTGTAAAAAGCACATCTATAAATAGACACAAGGAAATGCCTAACCATAGATATAATTTTTATCAACAAAAGCTTTGAGTCCAAAATAAGTTCAAATTCCTACCCCTGGAATTTCACCCTCAATTGTCTAGACCAGATCAACAAGCTTCAAAGGACAGAATAGGATTCAATAGAGCTTTCAAGAAATGGAAAACACATCATGTAGAAGCTCAAAAAGTCTTTCAATTAAGACTTTTCTTAATGTTTTAAAATTAAATAAGAGGATGAAATGTACTCACATGCAATGTGTAAGAAAACAGTATTTCCCACTTAATAAATGTGTAATCAACAAACTAGGCTTGTAAAGAGTTGGAAGTATTCTCCTCTAAAATGAGCTAGCGAAGCTCCACGTATTCGCTTCTCAATGAGGCATTCATTCCTGGAATATGTATTAAATTAACTCCATACATTCACTTTACTGCCATTTAGGGGGGCAGCAGAACTTAAGGTACCAAACAAATTGAAATTTAATCATTAAATATTTTATAGATTAAATAGTCATTTGAATAATTAGGAATCAAATGAAGGTTTACATGTAGAATGTGGGGTAGACCTTCTGTTTGAAGTGTCTTGGAAAGAGCATTCCATTGATAGATGATTCACAGATCTAAATGTAGCGCTCTGAGAAAGAATCCCACACTTCCAACGTTATGGAATTATGTTACAAAATGTGCTTTGCAAGTTCAATTTCATAGCCCAAACTGAATGCAATTTTTTTCCTTCCCCCATTTAAAAAAAACTCTTATTCTTCTTAGCATGAGATATGCCAGTTTGAAATCTGAGCTGCCTCTTGGGTTCCTTTTATTAGGTTATTAAGTATGGAATGTCCGATTTCCTTAAGTACTAAGTTTGATGGTTGATATCTCTAACATTCATTTTGACACGTCTTGTTTTTTATTGTGAGGATACATCCTCATTCTTTCAAATGCACATTTTGGTTTGTAATTATATCTCAAATATTTTTTGTTAGAGCAATTTTTGTGAAATCACGGATAAGTCAAAAATTCGTGTCATTTTCAAATATGAGTTCCATCATGGAACCAATGTGGTGGAGACAGCTTGAAATATCAACAAAGTGTTTGCAAGGGATGTGGCTAATGAACACACAGTATGTTGTTGGTTTGAGAAGTTCCATTCTGGTGATTTTAATCTTGAAAATGAGCCATGTGGGTGACCTGAGACCAAGGTGGATAATAATGAACTGAAAGATGTAGTGGAATTGAATCCGTCTCAACGTATGTGTGCTTTAGCAATAAGGTTTGATATTAGTATTCCAACAATATTAGACCATTTAAAACAAATGGGCAAGGTAAAGAAGCTGTATAGATGGGTTCCACATGAATTGAATGAGTGTCAGAAGAGAAATCGTCTTGAAGTTTGCCCTTTTTTGCTGTCACGACATAAAGGTGAACCATTTATACACTGCATTGTTGCGTGTGATGAAAAATACATTCTTTTTGACAATCACAAGCATTTGGCACAATGGCTGGATAAAGATGAAATGCCAAAACACAGTCTAAAACCAAAAATTCATCAAAAAAAGCTAATGGTATGTTTGGTGGTTCAGCAGCGGTATTATCCACTACAGCTTCATGAAATCTGGTCAATCTATTACAATGAATGTGTACTGCAACTAATTGGACAAAATGATGAGGATGCTTTTGATTAAGCAGCCGAGACTGGTTAATAGAGACAGGCCATCCTCCTGCACGACCACAAGTCGCAAAAAACAATGCTGCTCAAACTACAGAAGCTGGACTTGGAAACTCTCTGTACATCTACCGTATTTACTAGGCCTTGCACAAACTGAGTACCACTTCTTCCAGGCTTTGGACCATTTCTTGCAAAGAAAAATATTCTCTTCTCAACAATGCCTTACAAACCCTAGGCCAGACCTGGTTTGCTAAGGATGACACATTAGCTTATTTGTTGATCTTTCTCACTACATTCAGTATCTCCTCACTTCAATCCATTCTAGACAGTGTTGCCAGATCATCTTCAACTTTGGTTCTTAACTGCTGTCAACAACATACAGCTCTGTATCATAATCAATTACAAAGTGTGCTTCAAGTTATTTATAACTAATATAAGGTCAATTTATAAGTGCTTTTTAATAAATTAGAGTTGATTTAGTTATTCCTAAATTACTCTCCTTCAGTTGTATTCCAATATAGTTTCTTGAGTGGAAGAGAAGTGATAGAGTTATAGAAAAGTGCTAAGAATTATACATAATTCTGGTTCTATCTCTCCACATCTATCTTGTTGGAGAGCAATGTCACTAAAGAAAAATGAATAAAACCTCTGATCACATCATTCTGCTATTCAGAATCACTATGGCTTTCCAGTGACTGCTAATTTAAATATAAACACCTCAGTGTACAATTCAATACCTTCTATCATATGAACCCAACTGAATCTGTCCAACTTTAATTTTACATACAAACTTTTACTTAGCAGCTATGGAACATTCCTAAACAGACCTCAAACTTTTCCATTTTCTTTCTTTTAGAGACACAGTTCTCTGTCTTAAATTGTTTTCTCCTGCAGCCTTACTCAATCCATGAAGCTTCCTCTAATTCTATAAACCAGAACATATTTTTCCTTTGGCTCCTTTCAGCATGTTTTTAACCTCTAAAGGCACAGACACAATCATGACGACAGGTTGGGCATTCTAAATCCAAAAATCCAAAATCTGAAGTGTTCCAAACCCCGAAACTTTTTGAGCACTGACATGATGCTAAAAGGAAATGTTCATTGGATCATTTCAGATTTTGGATCATCAATGTTTATCCAGTTAAGTATAATGAAAATATTTCAAAATCCCCCAAAATCCAAAATCTGAAACATTTCTGGTCCCAAGCATTTTAGATAAGGGATAGTCAACCTATAGTACATATGTGCTTCACACATCCCACTAAACTGTGAATTCTTCAATGGGTTTTATTCCTCTTTTTATCCACTGCAGTAACTAACACAGTACTCAGAACATAGTCAGGACTAAAATAGCTCTTGACAAACTGTAGAAGAATCAACATTCCAGTGTTGTTAGTAAGGAACCCTTCAAAGTCTAATCAGATCCAAACACCTACTGGATGCTTTCTCATACCTCCTTCTTTTAAACCCAGAGTTTCAAAGACATAAAAGTTAGGATGGAAAGGTGAGACCCCAGGAACAGACTATAAAATATGGAATTAAGATTTAGGCTTCCTTTAGTAACTCTGTCTGCAACCGGTCATCACTTTCCAATTATACTCTCTCGGCACAATTAGAAAACATGATATAAAATATTAATAGAAAAAATTAGGTATTTTGATACTTAAAGGATTTGTTAATAATACAAGGACTCACTTTTTTTAAAAAAGACCCACATAATATAATTTATTTCTTACTCATTATTAATCAAAATGCCGTTGGTAATATCCTCTACCAGGAAGGAAGGCTGCTGAGCAGGGCAGGGCTCAATCACTCAGATTGATGGCATGATGAGCAAAGAGCTCTTCATCTCCTGCTTTTGCCCAGGTCTGTAATGTGTCAGGAAAACCTATAATCCTATTCTGACAGCATTTCCCTAACAATTATTCTAACTGCTACTTTATTCCTGTAATGCAATGAAAGGAGCTGCAATCCTTGAACGTGCGCACCAGCACTGCCACACACCCATACACTTTACTACCACTCCACCTACAACCCACCAGCACAGTGGCCTCGTATGCTCCGCCCACCTCCTGGGTGATTCTGAGGCCACGGAGAACCATGGAGATGCTAGCTAGCTATGCTCCCCCAGAACAACCTAACTTCAGATTTCATAAGGAAAGGAAAATGGCACAATGTAGGTAAACTTCCCTATATTGTCTAATTTCGCAGGAAGAATAACTCGATACAATTGATCAGACTTAATTTTGAATCTGGGTTCTAGGGCCAGTTTTATGGAGTCATGATTATAGGACTATGGCCCAGGCACTGATTCGCTCTGAAAATTAGTCCTCCTACAGCTCAGATCAAAATACCTATGTTCTCAATATGCTAGTTTTGTCATGAGGCTAAGTAATAGTACAACATAAAAGTAGACTGTGAAACATTATTTAATCAGGGGCAATAACGAAATCAGTGTAACAAAATTGTTTGTTATCACAAGTGCCACTCAGGTTTCTTTTTAACTACTGAAACAGAATGGACACATCATATTCTAGCTATACCTTTTTATAGAAGGAAAAACAATTTCAAACTGAGCATTGATCCACTGAAAGTAATAGTACATACATAATACTCTCCACTCCCAAAGGAATAGAATTTTTTGCTTGATTTCTAATTTTAAAAAGAAAAAAATTAAAAATACAAACCAAGACTGACTGGGACTTGCAGCTCATTAAAGCTGAGGTGATTTCCCCTGTATAGAATTCTATTGATCTCCATAGTCCACAGTAGACAAAAAGTGTGGTCAGGGAAGGGGGTGATGGATGCCTCTGCCAATAGCACTGAACAAACCTGTTAGCTAATTGCTACCAAAGACAATTATCCCCGCATTGTTTCATAATGGAAACACATTACAAAACTCTAATATACACACAGGGA